>NC_059120.1:47950315-48253887 GCF_020740685.1 Jaculus jaculus | reverse complement strand
TGTGCACTGTTTTACATCTGTTTAACAGACCAAAAGGTGTTCAGTGTTCCGGTTATAAAAAATTAGAAGTATCACTGTGCATACCTGTTCAATAAGAAGGAAAATGATAATGGCAAATGAGAGACCATTATCATGTTATTTGACTTCTGGAATCAATATGTTGTGTGTGGTAAGAGCTACTAAAGTTTCATGTGTGTTTCCAACCTTGCCAAGAGAGAAACAACTAATATTCCTTTAAATGTCAATATGCTTCTAGAGATCTATGCTTTCTTGGAAGCAAGAGTGTGTAATAAAGTACTTGGTACTCTACTCATGACAAGTGCATGTGAAAATGTTGTGAAATAGTTATGGATTACAAACCTCATGATATGCATGGCTGTTAATGCAATGAGACGTGGCGGGGAATGGAATGTGCAGGAGCCATTCACATTGAGGGAAGTACTGTGCAGTCATGTGTAAATTACACAGTGTTGCACATTCCCAACTGTGTAATGTCACACCATAGTGGAGATTCAGCCTGTAAGATGCTTTGATCAAATAATACTTGGGAGAAAATAAGAATATATTGTCATACTCAAAAGAGGAGTATTAAGAGTGTCAGGTTGAATAAGTAATGCTTTGTTACCACTGATAGCTTACTAATCTATTCAGTAATGTGACTGTTTTTAATTACTTTACTGGAACTACACTTAAGTTATGAATACATGTATGAATTATTTAATTCCATTTGAGAAATAAAACCATAATTTGGTCATATTCACTTTTATGTATGTAGTGATAATGTCATCTTCCATTGGCATAGTTTGTGCTCTCTCCCTCCCTCCCTCTCTCCTTTCTTCCCTCCCTCTTTCCCTCCATTCTTCTCCACCATCTGGGTATCCCTACATAGTGTAGACTGGCCTCTTTCTTATGGTCCTCCTGCCTCCACCTTCTAAATTCTTGGATTTTCTATCCCCATCCTATTTTTTTAAATTTCTCTTTCAAGAGATATTTTCTCATGATGTGTGTGTGTGTGTGTGTGTGTGTGTGTGTGTGTGTGTGTGTGTGAATGTGCACATGTTGTGAATATTTTTATTACATATTTACTTGCTGAAAGCCTCTTTTTTCTACCACTGGAATATGCTCAAATGTAGCATCCATCCACATCTATCAGTTCCTATCTCCACTCTTCACCCCAAGAATCAATTACTTAATACCCCTACTACTATTTTAAATCTTAACTATCAAACTAACATTGTTTTAGCTAGTTATTGATAATGTTTCACTTATCATAAGAAGGTTTATTTTCAGTTCTGTGAGTCTGTCTGGACTCACCTTGATCAGTCTCTTATTGAAAAAAAAAATCTCCCCTCTTGGTTTACTTTACAGCAATTTACCACATCCTTTTCAATATCTAATGATTCCATTTCCAGGAGCTGTCTTCCCCATAGGCGTATCCATTTTGTGCCTGACACACCCCTGGATGCATTCTGCAGGGCATTCCTTAAGAGCAACAGTTAACTACCTCCTATGGTTTCTCCCTCCCCATGCCACTTGTTTAGGCTTTTTTAATAATCCACTGTAACAGCTTATTCAGAAAACGTACATTTTTCATTAATAGAATCAGAAGCACAGGTTGACTTGTAAGCTCCAGATGAGTCACAGTCATCGTTGACACAGGTGGGTATTAAAGTGGTAACATGTGGACACTCAGAAACAGAGGGACAGCCAGGTGTTGTGGTGCACACCTTGAATCCCAGCATTTGGAAGGCCAAGGTGGAAGGACCTCTGTGGGTTCAAGCCCACCCTGAGACTACAACATAAATTTTGGATCAGTATGGGCTAGAGTAAGAACCTACATTGAAATAATCTCCCCAAAAAGAGGGGGAGGGGAGAACTACAGGTAGGAAAGATTGCAATGAGTCTTGTCACATAAGCAGTACTTCCACAGCGGTGCATTGCAAAGCTTCTGCACTGGGGTGAGGCAAAGGAGGACTGGGCAGAGCTCCGGGCTCAGAATAACAAAGAGGATGACAATGCAAGACACTCTAATACAAAATTGTAAAGTTCTATTTTTATTTATTTATTTATGAGAGAGAGAGAGAGAGAGAGAGAGAGAGAGAATGGACATGCCAAGGACTCTAGCCACTATAAACAACCTCCAGATTCATATGCCACCATGTGCCTCTGGCTTACATGGGACCTGGAGAATTGGACCTGAGTCCTTAGGCTTCCAATGTGCCTTAACCGCTAAGCCATCTCTCCAGTCCCCCAAATTTTAATGAAAAATTTTCGTTCTGAAGTTTTACATGTGAAACTTTAGGAAATGAAGGAATAAGTACTAAATCAAATAGACATTAACTAAAATCAAGTTTTCCAACACATGGTCATGAAAATTAACTGGAGTTTCAGAGAAAGTTTTTGTGAAGAAGGTAAAGAAAACAAAATATTAGCATGATAGCAAACAATACTACAGGATGAAATGTTTATGTCAATTTTGTTTCTTAATGAAAATTAAATATGTGTTCCATCCAAGCCTCATCTGTAAGATTTTGAGACCTCTGAGTTCTTTTTATTAACAAATAGCAATTTTTTTTAAAGCCTTCCTGTGAATTGAAGTGTACTTTCAAACTTCTGTTTTTGATACCTAACATGTATCTAATTTTGTTGAAGGTACCAGGTTTTCTGAAGTTAGATTTCACAGGAAGTTTAGATTTTCCTTTCTTTCCTGAACTCAGTGAAATTCTTCAGCAGTGCAAATCCCTTTGAAGTCAGGTTGATATGCCAACATTGAATCAAATTTTGTGAACTTCAAAGCATGCTCTGTTGTAGAGGATATCCTGGTGAGGCTAGATACGAGAAAAAGAAGTGAGAATCCCACCTGAACATTTTAACTAACTTGGTCTCTAAAATAATATGAAATGTTTCTTATTTTCTGAATATTCATTCATATTTATATACTGACAATATTTTGCACTATGTTATGAGGCCTATCATACTTCAGATTTTGGGTTTATGCTATCTTTTCGTGTAGAAGTCTGCAAAGTGTGAAGGAATTTTATTTGCTTGCTGGGAGGAGTTTTGGTAAGCACTCAGAATATAGAATCATAGAGGCTTCATGAAGTTTTCATTTATGTGTCCTTCGGTAAATTACTTTCAAAAGTGTAATTCATAAAAATATTATATTACAAAGTTTTGTAAGAAGGTCACAATAATGTAATGTGTTTAGTGTTCATTTGACGTTTGCTTGAAGCACTTGATCAAGGTTAATTTTCCTCTTTCTTGGTCATTCCATGGAATACTGAAAGGTATCAGGACAATGAATGCTCAAATTAAGTTGTTTTGATTGATTACTCCACAATGATGAATGTGCAGGCAGCATGCTTCCCTATTGTGTTGGAGTAAGAAGTCATTGTATTATAATGATATTCATAGTCCCATTTCAATAAATCTGAAACTATTCTAAAAGGGCATTAAGCCTTATAGTATCACCTGGTAGTAAATAGATTTAATTAAATTAAGACATTAATCCTTTTCATGGTACCGAGTATAATCACGTAGTAGGCATAATTTGGGGAGAAAAATAAATCAGGTAAATATCCCTGTCCTTTTGAAGCTTTTATTTTTATTTTATTTTTGCTATTTTTATAGAGGGGAGAGCTCCAATATGGCCTAGAAAATAAGTCAAGAATCTAATTTTACAAAAGCAATAGCAATGGCATAAAGGTACCGCATAAAGACAACAGTCACCGGACAAGGGTAAGGGGATCAGCAGTGAAGGGTATCCCTTATGTGGGATAAATTCTAGAAGAATTAGTGGAGAAGGCCTTGGCAACACTATAAGCCTATAAGCCAGCACCTGAAGGTGAGGCAGTGTGAACACCATGGGAAAGCAAGAAAGACATTCTATGCAGAGGAATGTCCAGGGTGTGAGGTCCATGGGTCCATGGCTTCCTGGATAAGAGTAGGCGATGAGAAAGGGGGATGCAATGGTGGAACAACCACAGGGCTTCCTTAGTCTGAATTGCACCATACCTGGATTAACAGGAATCAGGGTGGGATTGTTGGAACATTCTGAATAGTTATGGTTCACGGATTGAAAGGGTGGTGCTGTGGCTGATACTATGATAATAGAATAAAGACAAATGTGGAAGCAGGGCGAGTGGAGATAAGACTGTTGTAGTAGTCAGGTGAAAAGGCTGCAAGAGTGCTTATAACGTAATGGCAAAGGTTGCACAAAATTCATTTTAAAATCCATTCAAGGACTGGAGAGATGGCTTAGCGGTTAAGCGCTTGACTGTGAAGCCTAAGGACCCCGGTTCGAGGCTTGATTCTCCAGGACCCACGTTAGCCAGATGCACAAGGGGGCACACGCGTCTGGAGGTCGTTTGCAGTGGCTGGAGGCCCTGGTGTGCCCATTCTCCCCTCCCCCCCCCCTCTCTCTCTCTCTCTCACTCCTTCTCTCTCTGTCACTCTCAAATAAATAAATAAAAATGAACAACAACAAAAATATCCATTCAATAATAAATGATAAAAGTATTTTAGCTTACACACAGATACACACACACACACACACACACACACACACACATAAATTTATAGCTTTAAAAAAATTTATAACTCTTAATGCCAGCTTAAGATGCAAATACAGAGGCTGGAGAGATTGCTCAGTGGTTAGAGGCACTTGTTTGAAAAGCCCAATGACCTGGGTTTGATTCTCTAGTGCCTACATAACACAAGGTGCTCAAGTGCCATATGAATCTGAAGTTTATTTACATTTTTTTCCTCTCTCTTTCTCCTTGCAAAAAGTAAATAAAAATATTTAATAAAGAGACACATCATACAACTATACAAAAAGCATTTTTGTGTTCTTTAAGGTTTTTCTGGTTGCGTTTTATTCATTTATTTACTTTTAAACATTTTATTGTGGAACTAAGACACAAGTGCACACAATAGGGTTACGATTGCAGATCATCATATTTTTTTCTCTTTTCCTTAAGATTTATTTTTGTTTATTTATTAGAGACAGAGAGAAAGGAAGAGAGAGACAGAGAGTGGGAATGGGTGCGCCAGGGCTCATAGCCATTGGAAACGAACTCGATGCGTGTGCCACCATGTGCATCTGGCTTGTGTAGAACATGGAGAATGGAACCTGTGTCCTTAGGTTTCGTAGGCATGTGCCTTAACCACTAAGCCATCTCTCCAGCCCTAGATCCTAGCATTTTCCACAAGCATCCCTGTCTCACTTTGATGCCTTCAGAGGCATCAACGCACGTGGAACTCTCATCTCATATGAGAACAGTAATTTCTCCTGGAATATCGTTGAAGGACCAGCTGTCTGAGGCAGTGCTAGTGCTCCTCAAACATAAACAGCTCTGAGCAGGGTTCCTGGCTTGTGTACACACACACACACACACACACACACACACACACACATATACATATATACATACATATAATTTGAATATATACAATTATATATTTATATAATTTATATGCATATTATTTAATTATATAATTTATAAACTAATTTATATTATATATATATAATATCATAGCTGATGTGCTACATGCATTACTCATGTGTTTTCAGTGATTATATATATTAAATATTAAATTATATAATTTAAATCAGGTTTGCTTATAAGCAAAAGATGACGCAACAAGAAAAATCTTTCTTGAACTCATGCATACCTTTTAGAGCCACTTGATCCGCTGGTTTGACTGAAGAGGAGACGAGTAGGAGGAGAAAGAACACCTTCATCATGGCATGACGAGCACCAACAAGAGAAGAAGGTATAGGAGCATTCTCTGTAAAACCGTGAAAGGTACGATAATTTCCAACCAGCCCCTCTCATTTCAGTGGGTACTGTAACACGGGAGCTCTGATGAAGTGCTGTGCCAGGTTTACATTATATTATGAATGATACTTGAATCATTTAAACTACCCCTTAGCCAGCACTAAACTCAGTATCACAAACAGGTCCAGCCTGCCTCAGCACCCCAAGTAAACTTTGTCTCTGTCCCTCATCACCACGGTGCTGAGAGGAAAGTGCTGCAGCATCCAAGTCGCGAGATGTCCCCATATGTGACACGGGCCATTCACAAACTGGTGTGAGTGTGCATTGAGTGGAACGTATCTTGCACCAGCATCCATCAGAGTGTGCTTGTTCAAGATAACAAGTTTGGTGGAACGAGATATTCTTACCTGATGCCTGCTTTTGTGGTCCTTAACCGTGCTCAATTAAATTTTCTAGTCAATCACTTTGCATGGCCTCTTTACTGACAATATCGGTAATGAATATTGTAAGGCTTGGGGTTGCATTATAAAGAAAAGAACATAAGATACATCAAGCACAGGAGAAAATGATGCAATCAAGAGAAATGATAATATACCACATGTATGAGCTGTCAGAGTTTATAGTAAACTGGTATACTGTTTACAGTAAATATTTGAATAGGAATGGTACATGCTAGGATGATGACATGAGCTATACTGTATAGTAAAAACATGAGCACCTGTACAGTGTTTACCAGTAGCAGCTACTGCACACAGTTGTGGTGTGCTCTCCTAGTACTATGGACCTGCTCATCCTGGCGTCACTGAAAACACATGAGTAATGCATGTAGCACATCAGCTATGATATGTTTAAGCCAGAGACAATTTTTTGGCTCCATTTCTAATTTCCATTGGAGACTGGGTATCTCACTGTATCCCTGGCATGCTGAGGACTCATTATGGGGCCCAAGCTTTCCGTAAATATACTGCAATCTTCCTGAAAGCTGGGACTGCAGACTTGACCTACCACACCTGGCTCAGCTCCATTAATATCTTAGGGATCCACAGCTGTACAAGCACCCCATACACAGCACGTGCCAAGCTACTGTTTTGGAATAATTTTCTTAGTAGCTGATCCAGAACTTATAGCATGCATCTTAACTTACCAAAATCTCCTCCAAATTGTATATCACTTCAATTTCAGGAAGATAGTTTATTTCATTATAGTTTCGTTTATTTTAACCTTAGTATTTAAAAAAAATTATGGTCAAGTAGGTAATTATATATTACCAATCCTAAAATGTTTCTACAATTACTTTATGTAACTCTATGTTTTCTAATGTAGCTACAAAAATAAAGAAAAATTACATGTTTTCTAATTATCTTATTCCATAATATTTCTCGTATTTTGCATTCTTCATGTAAACTAATATCTGATCTTATATGATTTCCTTTCTCCATAATAACTATTTCATTTTATTTTGTTTTTATTTGTGCTGTTATTGCCAAATATACATTTATCTATATTACATAGGACTAACAATTCAATTTGTAGATTTTTTTACATGGTTTTAGTTTTTAAAGTAAGAGGAAAGGGAAAAGTACTGTGGTATATTTTCTTTTATGGTACAGCAATTATATAATTACTTCTATTGGTACTAAATATTGATTTAATTCATCATATAGTGTTTGTTTCAGCTGGTACCAACACTTCCTTTAATACTTTTATAAGTCAGGACTGGAAACAAGTGCTCTGTGTTCTTAGAGAATCATTTTGTATAATCTCACTGTGCATTCAATTCTTGGTTGACAGATCATAAATCTTCTTAAATATGAAATGCCACAGGGTCTGTTTGCCTACATTTTTCTGTATGAGGAATCAACGGTCAATCCCGTTGGATTTTTTTTTTTTGGTACATTCTGAATTATTTTTGTCTTGCTTCTTTCAAGATTATTTATGAATTAATCAGTTTTCAGCTTTTAATAATTTTAATTTCAAATTTAGATGCTTTGATTATTCTGTATCTGTGTGTATGTATATATGTGTATGGGTGTGGTGTGTATGTGTGTTTGGGTGTGCATTATATGGCATGCATGGAGGTCAGTGGAAAACCTCCAGGTCCTTCTCTCCTTTTGTCTTGTTTGAGATAGGATCTCTATTGCTGCTGCTCCTTTGAGCTTCCAGGTTATCCTGGCTCTTCCTCCCATGGACACAGATATGTGAAGAATACACATCCATGCACTACTTTTTAAATATATTTCATTTTTTATTTATTTAATAGAGAAAAAGAGAGAATGGGCATGCCAGGGCATCCAGCAACTGCAAACAAGCTCCACACACATGTGCTGCCTTGTGTCTCTGGCTTATGTGGGTACTGGGGAATCAAACCTGGGTCCTTTGGCTTTGTAGGCAAGTACCTTAACCACTAAGCCACCTCTATGCCCATTTTATATCTAGATTTACATGGGCACTGAGGAAGACCAAACTCAGGTCAGCAGCCTTTTACCATTGAATTCTCAGCTTCCAATATTCTGGTTATGATATATCTAGTTGAATTTTTTAAAGTTATCCACATTGGATTTTGTGTAACATAGATGTATCATTTTTGATGTTTACAGCGTTTTCAGCTACTATTACTTTAAATAGTTTTATGAGTCTATTTTCTGCATATTTCCTAATGAGACACCTCTATGTTTCCCTACCTTCTGTCAGATCAAATCTACTGTTGAGCCTTCTTTTCTTTTTGGAGGCAAGGTTTCACTCTAGTCCAGACTGACTTGGAATTCCCTACATAGTCTCAGGCTGGCCTCAAACTCCTGGTGATCCTCCTACCTCTGCATCCTGAGTGCTGGGATTAAAGATGGGTGACACCACGCCTGGCCCATTGAGCTTTTTCAATGTTTTTTTTTTTTTTTTCCCTTTTAGTTATATTCTTCAACCCCAGAATATTATATGTTATGCCTTTATCAATTTCTGCTTCTTTCTCATGGCATGAGTTGTCACCATATTTTCCTATAATCCCATTACTTTGAACCCACTTGTGTTAGCTGCATGGAAGGCTAAAGTCTGGGTGCCCACAGAAGCGATTTCTATTGCTTCCTTTCCCTCTCCTTGGTCCCAATAAAAGGTACATACCACCATGTTTACTAAACAGTTTCATGCCGATGTTGTTGCGAACTAGTCACTTACCTACACTGTATTCTGATCTCCCACCACACCTGCTGAGCAAGAGTCCTTGATTCTGCTTGTTTTCTTTTGCATTAATTTGCTTAATGCTTGCAGACTTCACATGCCACTATTTTTCCTAATAATTTTATGTCTTTAAGTCTATTTAGGAGTCACCCTAGATGGCATAATTTTATAACGATATTGGTTAAAATTTGTGTTGATGGGTCATTATCATTGTTGAGAATAATTTCGTGGGACTATTGACCATACATTTTATTTCTCAGCCCTCCTATTATTAATTGTTCACTATAAAGGTTTTCTTTTTGTCTCCTCTCATTTCCTCAGTTTGGCAATACCATAAGGCACATTTTCCTATTGACTCCATTCCAAATGATCTCCTGCTCCACAGGGACAGAGCTTCCTGTCTTTCTGGCCCGTCCCTAAATCAAGCTGAGTGTGCTATTTACCTGGCTGAAGGTGTGCCAGCTTGTTTTTCCACTGTGACACCTACAAAGCTGACAATGCATGGCGCCTTCTGATATGTCAGCTAGTCCCTCCACCTTAGGTCCTGTGCCCTAGGCCTGGGGCCTGGGTATGAGGTCATGTGGAAGCTAAATATTCTTGACCTGTCTAGGGTAGAGACTCAGCCCTCTAACTCCAACTGATCTTCTCAAACCATCTGCACAGTGGACTTCCAGAACACCAAGGTGGGAGAGGGATGTGATCAGAAGTGGTCGATTATTTTCCTCCTGGTTACATGTCCGTGAATTTGGAGGAATGGTGGCTTCAATTCTCCTATCCTGTCTCTTATCCTGACTTCTGGTGTAGATCTTGGGACAAAGTCAGGGTTCAAATGCCTCAGAAAACATAGTCTCCTTAGGAATATGTACAATATACATATATATTACACACAAACACACACATATTTCTTGGTTTGATATATGCTTTAGATAAATAGATAAATTTCCAGCTGAAGAGAAGGTCTACCAATTCCTCCCACAGACATTCTAGATACAGCTCTTTGAATGTGGATGTTACACATGACACAAGGGAATTACACTTGGGAAAACATCCCTCCTTCTATTGACATTGTGACCAGATTGCTCTGTGTCGCTAGCTCCCAGAGCCACTTTCATCAATACGTTGTAGAGACTCCAGTTTATCTCTTCATTTATTTCTCCAATAAATAGTTATTGCTGGCGATTATGACTCAGGCACAGTTGTGGAAGGAAAGATAACACATGAAAATTCTCTCCTAAAATCAAGGTATAAAATTCATTTCCAGATGTCTTATCTTAGAACTAGAAAGGTAGCACAGAAATACATACATATATAATAGATCAGTTTTGGATGACATAAAGGAGAAATAAAATTATACGACTCCATATTATTTACAAAGCTTTTACCTCCTAAAATCGGAGTGAGTCAGTGTCTACAGTTTGCAATGTAAGAACTCTACCTAGCATAGTCGACACTCATTAAACTGCACTTCCTACCAATGATGAGTCTACCATTCACATAAAAGAATGAAGGCAGAATAATTTAAAATATGTATAAATATCTGTGTTGCATTTTCTCACAACTTCATTTAAACATATAGAGATGTATATATTCTACCTTTTCACTATTTAATGTCATCTGTGACTCTTTATAATGACATAATTAACTTTTTAATTGTTTATAACATTTGATGAATCCTTTTGCATTTTTTTCTTTCAAATATCATATTCTAGTGGGGCTTTCCATGCTATCCATCTTTAGTCTTCACCTTTACCACGTACCAACCCCTTTGAGCTTGCTTCCCTGCTTCTGTTTTCTTTCTTTCTTTTTTCATTGATCTTTGTATTTTTTGCCCAATTATCATCTGGCATATTAACTATTTTGACTGAGTGTTTTATTTTTCTCATCAGGATAATGAAAGCGCTCCATGACAGTAGTACTTTTAGGCAGTTTTACTAATTACTATTTTGTCTGATACCTAATTAGCATTTGACACAGAGACAACATTACATAGATATGTTAATTTCATATTTTGCTTTCATTGTGAACACAAACTTTAAAAACTACAATTAGCTTTGAAGAAAAAAAAAACAGATACTCTGTTTGTTTTTCAGAACTCTACATGTTGAAGAACACTGATATATTAATTTACGGAGGAACTATCTTAACTCTTTTTTTAACCTAATAAGAAATATTGATATGAAATCTTGGAATAAAACCAACATAAATGATGAAAATGAATACTAGCAGTAATCCATGTCTCTTACCTCCCATTGCTGTTTAGGATAAGAAATGCTATAATGTGGTATATTAGAAAACAAAAGGTATCACCAGGAACAGTAGTAATAATGGAAATGCTTGTCCCCAGTTCTTCCTGCTGTTAAATAAAAAACAATATCATGAATGATCAAAAACCTGATAAAGCCAGGTATCTATCTAAAATGAATTTTATTTTAAATTATTAGAACAGTTAGGTTAATATAATTACACATGTAACATATACAAAATTTTTGTGTGCTTGTGATGTGCATGCGTGCATGTTCATTTTGTTTGGGTGCCCAGACACCTGTGTGCACATTCTTGTGGAGGCCAGAAGTTGATGTATGGGGTCTTTCTCAAGTCCTCTCCACCTCATTTTTTTTTTTTGGTTTATTTTTATTTACTTATTTGAGAGCAACAGACAGAGAAAGAGAGAGAGAGAGAGAGAGAGAGAGAGAGAGAGAGAGAATGGGCGCGCCAGGGCCTCCAGCCACTGCAGATGAATTCCAGATGCGTGTGCCCCCTTGTGCATCTGGCTAACGTGGGACCTGGGGAATGGAGCCTCGAACCGGGGTCCTTAGGCTTCACAGGCAAGAGCTTAACCACTAAGCCATCTCTCCAGCCCCTCTCCACCTCATTTTTAAAAAAATATTTTATTTTAATTTATTTGACAGAGACAGAGGGAGAGAGAGAGAATGGACATGCCAGGACCTCCAGCCACTGCAAAACGAACTTCAGATCCATACGTCCCCTTGTGCATCTGGCTAATGTGGGTCCTTGGGAATCAAACCTGGGTCCTTTTGCTTTGCAGGCAAACACCTTCACCGCTAAGACATCCCTCCAGCCCTAACTTAATTTTTTAATACTTTATTTATTTGCAAGTACAGAGAGATAGAGAAGAGAGACAGAGAGAATGTGTGTATCAGGGACTCTAGGCACTGCAAACAAACTCCAGATGCATACAGTATTTTGTGCTTCTGGTTTTATGTGGGTACTGGGAAATTGAATATAGGTCATTAGACTTTGCAAGCAAGTGTCATAACCGCTGAGCTATCTCTACAGCCCATCATGTTATTTCTTGAGACAGAGTCTGTCAGTGAATCTAGAGCATACCTATTCAACCAAACTGGCTGTCAAGTCCAGCTCTTCAGTGCTGGGATTTTAGGAGTGTTCCACCCTGCCTGGCTTTTATGTGGCTGTTGGAGATCCCAACTCAAGTCCTCATACTTGTTCAGCAAGCACATTTCTATTTAAGCCATCTCCCTAGTTCACCTGGCATTATTTTTATATAATAAATACAGCACATTAATCAATTAAGCATATCTGTTTGGGTGACATTATTGATTAAAATAGTAGTTGTGTATGCTGAAATCCAGAAACTTATATGGGCTGCTTGGACGCTGTCAATGTTGTGACGTAAGGGATTCAGGTATGTGTGTGAATAGGTCAAAAGGTCACTGTGGAGCATCAAAGCACATAAGAAAAGAGATTCTGAAGATCTTCATTTTGGTTCCACCACATCTGAGCATAGCTGGTAAGATCAACAGATGCAGTGGCCAACTTAATTTCCAATAGACTTCAGAAGCCTTTGGAATGACATTCTTTATCAAAACAAAAGAATAAAATGAAGTCCTCCTTATGGCCTTCTAAAATTCCCCAGACTCCCATCAGAAAAGACACAATGGGAAATGACTAACAATGTGTGGAAGGACAAGCTCTCTGTCCTCTGAGAGCTTTGATCACAGCAGGTCTTCACCTCATCAGGACAGGAAGATGCACAATGCACACCACTGCCTAGCCTGTTTGCTTTCTGATCATTACAGAAGCTGAAGAGTCTAGGACAGGGAAAGACAGAAATTGACTCCTGTGCTTTATAAATGGGCTAGCATCTCAGCAATAGTGACCCTCCTCTGCCACACCCCAGAAGTTCAGAGTGCCTACAGGTGATGTCAGGGGGACTCTGCAGGAAGTCAACAATATGAGTCTTGATTAGATTTTGAGGGTTTTTTTGAGCTATGTAAATGATAAAATTGATACCATTATATTTTCCACTTCTCCAAACACCAAAAGAAGGTTAAATATAGAAACAATTGGAACTAGGGGAAAGAACACTAACATTCAAATGGTATATTTTTTTAAACTGTGGAAGCAAATCAATGACTTGTTTTTATTACCAGCTTGAAAAGTATAACAATTTACGGAAATAGTCATGAATGTTTGAGTTTCTAAACACTAAAGTACTTATTTACTATTTTCATTCATTTCACTTTGCAACTTCTTGGTTTCCAGGCAAACCAATATCATTCAGAATGACTGGAGTTTACAGCTCTTAGACCTAAACGAATCTTTTATTTTGTTGTCATTCCAAACTTTGTATTTAACATAAAACCACATTTAGATTACTGCTTAGGAATATTCCCAAAGTCTATGCGTGGAGTAAAAGAAAAGCAAACATAAAATAAAATAGTAATTGAGACCTGTTTTGGTTACTAATGCATGAAAAAAAAAATCATGTTATATGTATTTTTAGTGTTGTTCCATTCCCCTTACAAATAATGCAATCAATTCTAATTTCTTTATATTGGTATGAATGTTCTAAAAGCAAAAAGAATATTCATTTGTGGAAAAACTTGGTGGACATTGTGAAAATAGCAAAAAAAAAATTAAGAACATGTGACAGAAAAAGTCTAATGCAAAATTTCTGCATTAAAAAAATGTCCTTCTTGACCCAATGGAGATATTTTTAGCTCTTGAATATGAATGCCACACCTCATACTACACAGTCAGGTGTGCTGGGGACAGAGACACTCGAGGGCTCTGTTGATATCTATGGTTCTCTATGGTGGCTATGAAACAGCCCCCCCTTTTTTTTCCCTTAGCTGTGTGACTTGTGCTAAAATGGTATCTCTTTTCACTGAGTTTCCTCACTTATAAACTGAAAACTCTGAAACAAAAGACTTTTGGGTTACTGTAGTTATAATGAATTCTAGTGAGTGTGACAATATATTTTTGTGTCCAATATATACATTTAAATATTTTATGTGACTGGGGATGTGATTCAGTGCTAAGAGTTCTTGCTGGACAAACGAGAGGGTGACTGTAGCTGCACTCACTCAGAACTCTGACCCTGTGGCACCCAGACTGGAGAGTTGTCACTTGCTGCTCAGCCAGTCTGACAACAAAACAAAGGCAGCTGTCGGTTTAATGAAAGACACTGTCTCCCAGAAACATGCAGAACTGGGGAGGGTGTCTGATGTTCTCCTCCAGCTTGCCCGCAGAGCTTGTGCATCTGCACACACACGCGCGCGCACACACACACACACACACACACACACACACACACACACACACACGCATATACCACACACATACCACAACTCATAAACCGTGTGCATATAATATAGATTTGTCCACAAAAGCAAAACACAGAAAAAAAAAAATTCTGCACCCTTTGTGAGACTTTAAAAAAAATTTATTGGCAGTTTAATTTTTTAAAGGGTATTCTTTCTTTTAAAAATGTTATTTATTTATTTGACAGAGAGAGGATGGTGGGAGAATGGACACGTCAGGGCCTCCAGCTGCTGCAAACAAACTCCAGATGCATGCGCCACCATGTGCATCTGGCTTGTGTGGGTTCTGGGGAGTCGAACCTGGGTCCTTAGGCTTCACAGGCAAGTGCCTTAAGCACTAAGCCATCTCTCCAGCCCTTGGGATTTTAAATTCTGTGTAATTGCCTCTACAGTGTGATTATAAATCTTACAGGAATGGTCTTAATGATAACACAGAGCTCTGGACATAAGATGTGGTCATTATAACTGGGACTGTATCTCAGAAGAAAAGTTACTAAACACTTACAGATAATAAACATTGTACACCTCTATGTATTATGTACTAGGAAAATGTACAAAGGAGACTTAAAACCCAAGTCTGGTCTTTCTGAATCTTCTGCTAGATTGGGAAGATAACTGAAAACATAGTAAAAGACTAATAGCATAATAATGATAATTTAGTGGAAATTTTAAGTAATCATGTTCAAAATATTCTTTGCAATTTTAGCATATACCTATATAAGTAAGAGATTCCAGAAATTCTCTGTTACCATTTCTCATTAGTTTTCATTTTCTCCTTCTTTTAAGATAATTCATATAATTTCTTCTTAAACACATAGAAACAGGAAAAGAGAAATCATTTCTTAACTTTCCTCCAGTGAGCTTTTTATCTTGTTCTGTAATTTTTCAGTTGCTGCTATATTGGAAACTGAGGAAGAGGGTCATATCCAATGAAGACGTGAATTACAACATGGCTGGTGGAAAAACAGCAATGCCGGTTTTAGGGAACTGTGTTAGACCAACAGTCTGAGGTTATGATGTCTCACTCTTTTGCTCTACTTTCAGCTGAAATCCTAGTATCTGCTTTTTGAATAATTCCAGGGAGTGATATGTGGTACATGACTCTGGAGCTATTAAAACCAAAAATCAAATAGAATATAAAGCAACGTGAAATCACAACAGTAGCGTTTCTTAACCTTTGAATGAGATTTATATTTCCAAATACATTTTATCAATGAGAGTGTTTGGCCTTCTTATTTTCTCTGAAATACATGCTTATAATTAAAATGTCATTATTTTCTGTGTCTTTATACATACACACACACACACACACACACACACACACACACACACATATGTATATCTGTATATATGTGTGTGTGCGCATGTAATATAAAAGTTTTCAATATTTTTTATTTATTTTTAAGGAGAAGGTAGGGGAAGGAAGACAATTGGCTCACCAGAGCCTTTTGCCACTGTAAATGAACTCCAGATGCATGTGGTGCCACTTTGTATACCAGGATTTATGTGGATACTAGGGAATTAAACCAAGGCCAGCAGACTTTGCAAGCAAGTGCATTTAGATGCTCAGCCATCTCTCCAACTCTGTACTATAAATTGTGTGAATAGTCTTTGGGATTCCATAAAGTAACCCAACACTTACAAAACCCAGTGGCATTTTTTAAGCTGGACTGTGATAATATACACAGATTTAATGATAATATTACCATATATGTGATTTGATCCTAGATAGAGGCTGGATCTTGATTATATTTTGAGGGTCCAGGTGTTGAAAATTTGGTCTCTAGGGAGGTACTCCTGGGAAGTGGTGGAACCTATGAGAGGGACTCCATGGTGAGCTGAGATCAATGCATTCTGAAATTAGAGTGAATGCTGAAAGTAGACCATGGCCCTGCATCACCTTCTTTTCCTTCTTGGTCACGAGATGGGTGTTTTTTTTTTAATATTTTGTTTAATTATTGATTTGAAAGAGAGGGTGAGAGAGTGTGAGAAAGAGAAAGAGAGAGGCAGGTAGAGAGAGAGAGAATGGGCACTTCAGGGCCTCCATCCATTGCAAATAAACTCCAAATGTATGCGCCACCTTGCGCATCTGGCTTATGAGGGTCCTGGCAAATTGAACCTGGAGCCTTTGGCTTTGCAGGTAAGTGCTTTAAATGCTAAGCCATCTCTTCAGCCAAAGATGGGTGGTTTTGCTTCAGTGTGATAATTCAGTGATGTGGCTTGCGTATAGACCTCAAGCCACAGAGTTATATACTGAAAACTTCTCTGTTTATAATTTGATTGGCTTGCTTTGCTATAGTGATAGAAAGGCAAATTCACATTCGTCGTTAGATTAAGATGCCTTTGAAATCCTCACCATGTGTTGTGAACCATTGTTTCATGACACATATGACATGTGACAATTAAATAATAATGTTATCTTTTAATCCTATTTGGAACAATAATTTTGGAAAATATTATCTTCTAAAAATGTTTCTTATAACAGAGAAAGTTTCTAGGTTATTTAAGATAAGTCATAGAATTTTGTTGTGTTAGTGGCTCCCATTAAAAAAGAAAAAGAATTCCCTGAGCCATGTTGGGTTCATTTTTGGTCTGCTTCAGTGCTGAAGTGTTGGGGGCCTCTGAGGCTCTGGCTCTCTGATTTGGTAGGAGTTGATTTTTCTCTGCATTGATCTCCTTCCCCTTTGTGCTGGTATCCAGTTCACAGGAAAACATCACCCTTGCTTATTTCGCCAGTTGTCCTTAGTTTCAGTTGGGCCCCTTCTGAGGGGCAGCTCTCTTCTTAGGATCTGCATCTATCTGGAAAAGAGAAGCAGATTCTCCAACGGAGAGTAAGTTAGCACCCAGAAAATTGAGATAACACTTACTTTTTTGATAGACAGTTTGATAGGTGTAGGCCCTCTTATACCCCGTGATTGATGGTAGCTTGATATTGTAGAGTGGGCTTGTGTTTGGGTATGGTTCTGACTTGTTTCCCAGCTCCAGCTAAGGGTCTAGTACCACTGAGTGGATCAGTTAGCCAAATCAAGAGCAATTGATTCCTCACCATGGCTGTGTACCACTATTGCACTTGTGTGGGTATCACATCCGGTTAATTGTTGCTACTTAGGTTAAACAATGTGTTGCTTGGACAGATCTTGGTCACTTCCCCCAGTCGCCTATGTAGCGCCTTCTGGCACTAGACACGCTGACTGTCTGGGGACTGACTCTCTCCTGGCTTCCAGCCATGTCATTCCATTTTAAGTGTCAGCTGCGTATGGAGTCTTCAGCAATAGGGTCTTACCACTGGCCTTTGGTGGGTCATCAATTACTCTGACAGAAGTCACATGGCTCAGGGAAATCTTGCGGAAGAGGGGGCAGAAAGAATGTCAGAGTTACATGTTGGGTCATGATTTTCAGAGACATTTATCATACTAATAACTGGGGGCTAATTCCACAATGCACGACCCATTTTCAATAACAAGGAGAGTTTAATGGGAGGGGGTAGATCACAGATGAGCCTAAATAATGGTACCAAACTGCCTGTATTTACTGAAAAGAAAACTAATAAATTAAATTAAAAAAAAAAAAAGAAAAAAGAAAAAGAAAAAGAAAAAAAAAACATAAAGTTATGCACCATGTGTTGATAAATGCATGCTGAGGTCTTTATACTATAAAAAACTGGTCCAATTAATGTTTTAAAAATTGATTTTAAAACAAAAAAAATCTAAAAAATGCCTTATATATGAAACTGGTATGTTTTCTTACAAGGAATAATTTTATGGAAAAAGGCAAACATAGTCAAATGACAGGGAGAACAATTAAAAGAATGCTACATTGATTGTCTTCAAAGACAAAAACCACTGAGAAACAAAATAAGGCTCAAATTTTCTGTGTATGTATAAGTTTTCAACCTAAATGTCCCTAAGTCTTTAGATATGTACAGAAGCTGGTTATATCTCATTTGCCAAATTGTTACTGTCCCATTTATTCTGCATGTGCAGGGTGCAGCCTTTTGTCTTTTTATACTTTGAGAATTTGAGGGGGTCAAATTTAAACACAGAAGATGAGGCCTTATTTAGGTTAGTGGTTGAGGGGCAAAAAAAAAAAAAAAAAAAAAAAATCTAAAGTCCAAGTGAGCAGATGGGCCTCGAGCCATTAATCCGAAGAGTAAGGCAGGCAGACTGCAAGTTAAAAGTCCAGCTGGGATAAGCAGTAAGATAATGGTCAGCCTGTATATCTTATTAAGACTCTGTCTCAAACCTAAAACAGATGCATACATATCGTCGTGGCACATACCTTTAATGCCGTCATTCCAGAGACTGAAGTAGGAGGATCACCATGAGTCTGAGGCCAATGTGGGCTACAAAGTGAGATCCAGATCAGCCTGCACTACCATGAAACCTTACCTCACAAAAACAAAACAAAATAACAAAAATAAAACTCCCTAATAATGAAGCATATGCAGTGGCAAAATGGCTGGTAGCTGAATAGGTAAAGACACTTGCTTACAAAGTCAGCCAGGCCGTGTTTGATTCCCCATCCCTATGTAAATTCACATGCATAAAGTGGCACATGAGTCTGTATTTTATTTGCAGCTGCAAGAGCCCATCCTAGTTCGTTCTCTCTCTCTCTCTCTCTCTCTGTCTTAAATAAATAAATGTATTTAAGAAAAAAATTAATACTAAAAGTGGCAGGGAATGAACCCAGTGGCAAACAAGCTTTGAGTTTCCTCAGTAACACACACACACACACACACACACACACACAACGTAAACGTAAAAGTAAAAGAAAGTAAGGGAGGGATGGAAGGAAAGAAGTCAGAAAGGAAATATAAAGGATTAAAAGAAGAAAGGAAGGGAGGAAAGAGAGGAATAAAGAAGGAAAGAAGGAAGGAAGGAAGGGAGAAAGGAAAGGCTAGCTGGCAAGGATTTTCTGCTTTGAGAGTCATATAATGTTTATGACTGTCAGTAAACAAATCAGTTATAAATAATGTTTAATAAGCTGGTGTGTCTTTAATCCAGTCAAAATTCATTTTTGAAAAAGTGATGAGTGAGCTTTGGTTAGTGCTAAAATTTGCAGCACCTGATTTACTTGCAGTATTCAAAATGTAATGCACCATAAATGATGGTCAAATCTGAGCTTTGTCTCTCAAATCCTAGCATTTCTCTATCACTCACTATCTTCCCTTAAGCCTCATAAGTCCTCACTTCAATTTGCAGATTTTAGCACTGTGAACAAGATGTTCAACAACAAAATAAGATGCTTTTGTTTTATCCCATTTCTCAGCTGTCCAATACCTGCTTTATTTAGCATACTCTGTTTAGTCGATGTTTGCTCTGTATTTTCCTTCTTAGGTCTTCCTTGGAGATCAATTATTTCTGAGATCCCAATCATTTCCCCATTTCTCCTAAAAGTCCTCTCCTCACTGATTCTTTTTTCGCACAACAATTCCTTATCCTAAGTGCTGAACAGAAACCATTTGTCTGTTTGGTCTACTTTTTCTATGAGCTTTTCTGGTTCACTTCCTGAGCTGAATACACGTGGGTATTATTAATGTCGATTGCTGGAGAAAGACAAAGAAAGAAGGCTAGCCAGAGATTATGTTTGAAACAGTTCATGCAATTACATGGCAGAAAAACACAAGTGATTGCACGAGGCACTGAATTCTAAACCCTGCTGTGCAACCCATGTACTTGAAATAAATAATACCAGTTTGGGCCTGAGCCTCAAAAAGTAAAAAGCAAAAAGCAAAAAAAAAAAAAAAGAGAGAGAGAGAGGTGGGGATATATATGTGGCTTGGGAGGTGTCTCAGCAGTTAAAAACACTGGCTTTCAAAGCCTTACGGCCTAGGTTCAGTTCCCCGGCACTCACATAAAGCTAGATGCACAAAGTGACACATGTGTCTAGAACTGCTTTGCAGTGTCAAAAGGTCCTGGTGGGCCCAGTTTCCCTCTCTCCCTGCCCCCTCTCTTTCTGTCTGAAAAATAAATAAAAAATAAATAAATAAAATGTTTAAAAAGAAATTGGGTTAGCCTAAATGCTGATAAATAACTCACTTCTGTAAAATAAGTCATCATTTATGGTCCAGCTGTTAATATAATATGGCTGTATCTGAAACAAAGAAATCTCCTTACGTGTAGTGTTAAAACTCATCCAACAAATACATATAAGAATCCTAATTTATATTAGACTTTTCAGGACATTGATCATTTAAGCTTTGCTTGTAATATGTAAAAATTACTTAAATATATTGTAGTATACACAGCTCTTTGCTGGTGCAGTGTCTGAGAGGTAAAGATAACAAGGAGTTACAGAAACTGACTTTAAAAAGAAATCTAAAGTTTTTAAAATTCAGGCTGGGGAGTAACAGTCATGTTAGTGTATTTGTTTTACTTTTTCTTTTTTTTTTTTTCCCAAGGCAGGGTCTCATTCTATTTCAGGCTGACCTGGAACTCACTCAGTAGCTCTGGGCTTGCCACGAACTCGCTGTAACAGGATTATAGACGTGTGCTACCATGCCTGGCTTCAATGTAAATTTTTTTTTCTTTTTTTTTAATTTTTATTTATTTATTTGAGAGCGACAGACACAGAGAGAAAGACAGATAGAGGAAGAGAGAGAATGGGCGCGCCAGGGCTTCCAGCCTCTGCAAACGAACTCCAGACGCGTGCGCCCCCTTGTGCATCTGGCTAACGTGGGACCTGGGGAACTGAGCCTCGAACCGGGGTCCTTAGGCTTCACAGGCAAGCGCTTAACTGCTAAGCCATCTCTCCAGCTCCAATGTAAATTTTTAAAGCAAGATTCGCTGTGATTTCAAATCATGAATTCATATTTCAGCAGCAAGTATCATGAATGTTCAGCCACTCTAAAAGAGAAGCTTGTAAGAAACTGGCTATTTTGGATATCATTTTAGCAACTAATGTTCATTCTTAAATATCTAAGATTCTATAAGAGAATTTTTGTCCAAGCACCCATCCATCCATGCCTCCACCCATCCCTCTGCAGAAACCGAGCATGCAAATGATGATATTCTCATCACAAAAGCAACTGAAATTGACCAGAGTTGCCATAGGGAAAAATATTCACATTGCAGCAAATTGTTCAAAGAACAGTCATTTCTGAAGTGACTGTTTAAAAGATGAGTTTTACCCAGCAGCTGTGAGTGAAATGGCCTACTATGAGAATACAGCTAGTTTGCTCACTAGCATGGCCCCTTGAATATCATCAGCTATGACAGGGATCTTAAAACTCCTAAGTTCTTTCAACAGATCTTGCCATAGTATTCTCATTCCCAGTGGCTCTTATGGCTTCCTTTGTTGTTATAGACCCTGGAGCCTGTCTAAGCCTCCACGTGTATTCTCAATCGCAATTCTTATCTTTTTTTTTTTTATTCCTTGAAACTAAACCACCTATATGTGGAAATTTGCTTTGTCCTCTTTTAAAAATTAAAACCACCTATCTATCTAACTTGTATGCTTCAACAAATACTATTTTATGCTAGAGATATTCAGACGACAAAAAAAATGAAAAAATGAAAACCAAAATCAAAACTAATTCTACAGGAATTTAACCTATTTTATACATTTCTGATTTTAAGGCTTTAATTCAAAATTGTAGTCTCAATTAATGCTTATTTTTCTTTCAAATTTGAAGTTTCTGAAACTTGAAATTTTGGAATTTAAATTACTTTTAAATATTTATATGCTCAATATTGTTAATATTTCCATCTCTTTTTTTTCCTTTAAGTATCTAGAAATATCATATACAATGCAACAGTAGGTATCATACACAATTACAAAAGTAAGGTAATGGCAATGATGAAACCAGTCTGTTAGTTCCTAGCTATAACCTCAGCACTTGGGAGGCCAAAACAAGAGAATCTTTGTGAGTTTGGAGTCAGCCTGGACTACACAGTAAGTTTCATGTCAGCCTAAGATACATAGTAAGACTGTTTCAAAATCAAAACAAAAAATAAAATGAGAAGAAACAAACAAAGTATAAATAAAAGGAAAGTGGCCAAAACGTAGAAGAAACAAGACTCATGTTCTCACTGGTATGTGGAGCCTAGCTAATCATCTGTAAATATATACATTACAAGGCAAATGCTACTAAGCCCTATAAAGGTAGAACGGTAACCAGGAGCAGGCGCGGACGGGAGTAGGATGAGGGGTCAGGGAGGGGCCAAAGGACACTTGTGACCGGTCAACAGAAGGGGGAAGGATAGTTAGGGAGGGAGAATTATGGGAAGAGGGAGACCCAGGAGAGGACGGAGAGATGAGAATCCACTAAAACCAACATGCATTTGAGAATTCTAGAATTAATGCTACCTAAATGTCCACATACTAACTAAAAAAAAAAAAAAAAAAAAAAAAAAGACAATAATTTCAATTTAAACAACAGAAATTTCAATGATAAAATAATAAAAGCTGTATACTCTCTTGGACTAACCATTTTACACTATTGCTACTCATCCATTTTAACTCTGATCTCAGTGCTACTAATGGAAAACATGCTATTATACCTGTATGCCTCTGTAGGTTTGCTTCATAAATAAATTTTATTGAATAAAATACGTTGCTATGTTCTTCCAATCTATAGAATCCAAATCTTTTCAAAGCCATGGGATGTCAGTTAATTCCCTGCCCTGATTGTGTCACAGTAGCCCACAGAATGAGAAGTAATCTGAAAATTAAATGGAGCCCGGTGCTGTATCTGTGATTTTTAACTCCAGCACAGAAAAACCACAAGAGACTAATTCTTAAGCTACACGAGAAAGGTTTCACATTTACTTAGTTAGATGGAGTGTCACAATTGGCCTCTGAGAATAGTATTATAAAGTTTTATTTATAATATTTCTTAATGTAATACTGTGGTAAGTTTACACCTCTGTCCTCTGGGAACTGAAATATGAAAATCTGTTCTTTAAAAATGCCCAGTTTTTTTTTTTTACAAGGGAATAAAAGTTAGTATAGTTTTTAGATTACAACGTGATTATGTAAATGGACTGTAGAACAAAAATTTTTTTAAGTAAAGAAAGGCAGCCCACTCTTTTAAATACATCAGTTTCTTCCTCATATGTTAGTTAAAATTGTACATGTGGCTGGAGGTATGGCTTAGAGGTTAAGGCATTTGCCTACAAGGTCAATGGACCCAGGTTCAATTATCCAGGATCCACGTTAGCCAGATGCACAAGGGGGCACACGTGTCTGGAGTTTGTTTGCAGTGGCTGGAGGACCAGGCGTTCCCATTCATTCCCTCTCTCTCTCTCTCTCTCTCTCCCTCCTTCTTTCTCTGTCAAATAAATAAATAATAAAATATTAAAAAAAATAACTGTCCATGTGCTTCAGCAGGTAATCATTTGTGGAAGCAGAAAGCTATTGTCACACATGCTCTGTGTTTGAGTCCCAGGCCCCTTTCTCCCGGACAGAACTGTAACTTCTGAGGCATGAAGTATGACGGCAACACCTGTTTCTTTCTTCGTAATTGCCATTTCCTTAATGAAAAATAATAATGACATTCATTTGCAATGTCATATCACATAAAAGTTTGTACCCAGCAAAACACAGAGTTGATCAACTCTGTGGCGATGATGGGGCTTTATGCTGGGATAAGCTATTTAGTAGAGCACAACACGGAGGCGGATCCCTCTCGCGATTTATCCTGAGAGCAGCTGTGAACTCACGGTGTTGAGCTGTAACCCTGTCCTTCTCTTCCACGTCTGCAAGTGCCTAGGCTGTTTGCACATGCTTATACTTAAAGCTGGGCATGCATGGGGAAATCACTATAACTTATTACTGTTGCTTACATAGCTTTTCTATTATGCAATTTAAATCATTCCTCTAAAATGAACAAAACGACAGTTTTTCAGGGCATGTGATTGGATGTGAGAAAGAGACAAAAACCAACGTGCATGGCCCCCTTACTAGTATGTCAGAAAACTGAGGAATAAGCCTGGATTCAGTAGTGTCTATCTGTAAGCTCGGCACTTGGAAGGCCGAGTCAGGGGGACTGTGAGTCAGAGCCAGAATGGGCTACATGTAGGAACCCTGCCTCAAAAATATCAAGCAATAAACAGTAACATAAAGATCAAAAACAGCTGCCACAAAAGGAACACATGGCCATGGGAAAACAAGTCCAGTTGTTTCTAGTTTATGAAGTGGGGTTTGTATTGACTTCATAGTGCTTCCAAGTCATCATAATGTTGAGAATTCATAAACTGGATCATCATATATGGATATATGACAAATATAAGGAGCTGCCTGGATTATATATTTGGCTTCCAGGAATCCATTTTCTTTTCTTTTTTTTTTTTTTTTCGAGGTAGGGTCTCACTCTAGCCCAGGCTGACCTGGAATTCACTATGGTGTCTCAGGGTGGCCTCGAACTCACGGCAATCTTCCTACCTCTGCCTCCCGAGTGCTGGGATTAAAGGCGTGCGCCACCATGCCTGGCTAGGAATCCATTTTCTTTTTGGCTCTCTTCTATGGACTCAGTCACTTCTTTTCTTCATGTTTGTAGCTTTCTTTATTTTTCCTTTCTTTTTTTTTTTTTTTCTAATGTTGATGACACTAAAGGTTCTGTTCTTGCTACTTTCCTCAATGTATATAAAATTCTGATTAATCTGCTCAAGTTTATTGCTCTAGGAATTACCCTGATACTATGATTCCCAATTAAGATTAAATCTAAATTTCTTTTATAAACTTCAAAAACATGGTCAAATACTTCTTTGAGACCTTCCCATGTATGCTGAGTGGCCACTTCAAGTTCAACACATCAAAATTGTGAGCTCACCTCTGTCCTTCCCTAAGCACCCTCCCCTCTCTACTGCAACCTGCTTCAGCGAAGCCTTCCCGAGTGCAGCAGAAGTCTGTTTACTTCTCAGTTTCACAAAGCAAAAACTTTAAGTTATTCTTGAAACCCTTCTGGCTGTCAATATCTAAGCTATTAGAAAGTCCTGTTAGTTCCACCTTCATGATATTTGTAGAATCTTATTTTTTAATCCTCCCTCTCCCCCTTTTTTTGTTTTTTCAAGGTAGGGTGCCATTCTAGCCCGTGCTTTCATGGAGCTCTCACTCTGTACCTCCAGGATAACCTCCAGCTCACAGCAGTCCTCCTTCCTCAGCCTCCTGAGCTCTGGACTTAAAGATGTGTGCCACCATGCCCGGTTCCATTACCCCCTTTACTGCTACGTTTGAGGCAGAAAGATCATCGTAGCTCACCTCTTCTGTTAAAGTTGCCTTCCAAATGTTATCCCTACTTTTTCTTTCTGGCTATAAAACTTCTTCTTAAACGAGAGTTAAAGTGAACTTTCAAAAAGGCAGTCAGTCACAAAGCTCCTCAGATCAGAATTGTTCAAGAGCTCCGTACTTCACGCAATGACCTTAGAGATCTAACGAAACTTCACAGACTAAGGTATCTTGAGGACCTCACTGTTTTTCAGCTAAGCTCAGACCCACTGACTCTCATGTTTGCTCTTCATTGAAACAATAGGCTGACTCAACTGCCTCTTCTTCCTGGAATCTTCTATCTTCTCACACCTCTTTAGCCAGCACATTTACTTTATTAATGACTTTGCTGAAATTTTATTTTCTCAGTGATGCTAACCTGTCAACACACTTGAATAAAACATGGGCTTATGAAGGAAACCAGGAGTAAGATGCCAGGAAAACATTGGTAAAATGAAACTACACACACACACACACACACACACACACACACACACACACACACACAGAGAGAGAGAAAGCATCAAGAGATCATGTAAGAACTAAGGACTAACGTAATTAATCTGGCTTAGTAGTAGCAAACAAATTGTATTTGATTTTGACAAAAACTGTTGATTTGCATTTGTAAAAGAGACAGCCAGAGTATATAGGATCTTGGTCTTTATACCATGGTATATATGCAATTGATTTTCTACATGAATCCCAAGACTTTGTGATTCAAGGACTATCTTATTCTTACTTGCTCTCAAACATACTTTAATTTGTTTTCAAGAAGGGAATGTGAAATTAATGTTCCATATTATCAAATGATCATAATCATACTTGCTTGGTAGTTCAACTTTGTTTAGAAACTTTACTTAAAGGCAACTCCTCCCATGCTTATCTTTGAATTTATATCCTTTGAAGTGATAATAAGAGAATGTCTTTGAAGACTAATTGTTTTTAAGAATTCCATAGATATCACTTTACTGATTGACACAACACAGGAATGATATTTCTGTATTCAAATATGTATTTATTTAAGGCACCCTTTCACATGTTCATGGCCATCTTGCCCACAGCTGACTTGTGGTTACTTCAGAATCATGACCTGTAGCCAAAAGGGGCTTCCCTACCTCCTAGCTCTGGGTTCAGCATGATATTTCTTTCAAAATGAGAGTCTTTCTTGAACTGTGATAGCTTTGGGGTTTGCCATTATTTCTTCTCTACTGATAGTAATGCTGTGTTTTAAATAGTGGGTCTCATGGATTATTGTGTGTGCCTTGTGAACCTTAGAAAATGTATCCATTTTTATTAACACTGCAACTTTTCTTTGTATGTGTTAATCTTTTTATGAGAGAGAGAGGGAGAGTGAGAAGGAGAGAATTGGCACGCCAGGCCCTCCAGCCACTGCACCTGAACTCCAGGCATGCATGCCACCTCATGAGCATGCGTGACCTGGTGCACTTGTGTCACCTTGTGCATCTGGCTTACGTGGGGCCTGGAGAGTCATGCGTGTGTCCTTAGACTCTGCAGACAAGCACTTTACCTGTTAAGCCATCTTTTTAGCCCTATATGTTAATCTTGAAATTTAACTTCTTTCTCTTTTATCTGGACCAGAGAATATATCCAATAAAGACAATTTTGCTGAGAGTAAAGAATGGTTGCAAGTCCTCAAGATATTTGTCTTCGCAAGTTCAACCACAGGGCTTAGGGCAGGGTGACTCAGACTACCTTGCTTAAATCACACCAAAGTATCAGAATATCTAGACATTTGTATTTTTAGTGTTCATTAATGCTGCCTTAATTAAATTAATAGCATAAACCATTAAACTGTTCAGTATTTGAGTACAATGAACAGAAATGGATTTTATAAAGGAGACATGTAAGTAAATACACCAATCTGAGTATATGCTAGATACTTTTTTTTTTCATTAAGTTGAAACTTTGTGTGGATACATCAGGTGTTGGTACTATCATTTCCCTCCTCCCTGCTCCCACACATTTTGTGTCTCCTCAGGGTCTGTCTCCATCACCCTGGCTCAGATCATCAGTCTCCCCATGGAAGCAGCGCTCTTGTGCGTGTCGTGAATTCCTTTATGCGTCAGGTGGACCCTAGCAACTGCTATTAAAGTTAAAGGCCTTGTGGTTGCAACAGCTGCTTTCCTTGATGGTCAAGGTCTCTTTGTTTGGACTGCATTATTAGGTGGAGGTGGAAAAGAGCCAACATATGACAGTGTTTCTCTTCATAATTCATTGCTATAATTAATCACATTTTACTTGATGTTGTGATCTTCCCGGTTACTCTGCTTCCATCCTGAGTTTCACTTAGCACTGCCATAGTTGAAGTGAAATGTAGTTATTGCATGTAACACCAATGAACAATGCTTGAACAACACTTCTGTAGCCATCACTGTGAGGACAGGTGTGCCTGTAGAAATGAATGCATCAGAGGTGAATCCTTCTGCCATCAGAGTGATTGTGGTCCAAGGAAGGTGGCCAGAGCAGCTGGGATGATGCTGAGTCAGATAAGAAGGATGCAGGTAGCTTTGGTTAGGTAGCTTAGGGTGACTGAACTGTGAAAGTAAAGGCAGGAATGTCCTTTTAGTTTGCCCTTGGAATCTCCACTCTGCTACAGCTCAAAGGATGCTCTTATTTCTTATCTTGCCTAAATTGAGTTCCCTAGATCTGTTTCTCCAAAAACAACCTGAGTCCCACCTGAGATGGAGGTCTCTTGGCATTGTGGTTGATCAAATCCAGATCACAGGGCTTGGTGTCCTGTCTGGTGTCTTCCTGAGCCAGTCTCTAGCTCAGACCAATCATCTCTCACTCTGGTTCACCTGAGCCAGAAGGGGAAGTTCACTACATGAAGTTGTAAAAACCCTTATGGGATGAACTTTCTCTCTTGGATACTTGGTCATCACTCCTACACCTCAAAGTTCTGGTAAATATAACCTAGCCTCAGCCTGGCTGTGATGAGATGAGGGGAGGAAAGCCCTGGCCCTTACTTCCCCCATGATCTCTCTACACCTTCCTGCCCTCCACATGGCAGAAGCTCTTTGCACTCTCTTTTCTTTCCTCACTAACTCCTTTTTCATGCTTCTTCCAGGCCCACCACATGAGTTCTCAGACCACGTGGGTGTATTCATTGGCCTTCCCTTGGTTCTCAGTAAATGTGGTAATTTAATAATTATCCTTCTCAATTTTGTTTTATCCAATTATTTGGTTAAAAGCAGATACACAGTCAGAGTTTGGGAGCTCTAGAATTATTCCTTAACACCCCAGTTCCCCATATCTGGATGGAGCCTGGTTTTGTTTAAGACAATGGCTTCTGTGTCTCAGGGGACCATTTTAAATACGGGAATGTGGCATAACATAAAGTGTATTAAAATCCAATATACAGCCAGGCGTTGTGGCACACACCTTTAATCCCAGCACTTGGGAAGCAGAGACAGGAGGATTGCCGTGAGTTCAAGGCCACCCTGAGACTCCATAGTGAATTCCAGGTCAGCCTGGGCTAGAGCAAGACCCTACCTCAAAAAAAAAAAAAAAAAAAAAGAAAAGAAAAACAAAAGAAATCCAAAATACTAAAGCACAATCAATGTATAGGTAAAAGAAAAATATCAAGCAAGCAAAACCTATTGTGAACATCCAGCAGAGATTAATTTCCATCTTCCTCATCTGAGGTTTTTAGTCTCCGCTTCTTCTCAATACCTTCTCACCTGAACAGTCATTATAGTTCTACCCAGTGCTTGGTGAGCCAGGTTTGAATATTGCTCTGATTTATTCTTCCTTAAGTAAGAGTACAATTTGAGCTTTCCTAGAACTTTAAACAGTGTTTTTAATTATTTTCCTAATTATTGTCTACCAATGCTCACATCCAAATCCAGTTTATTAGAACTTCTAATTTTTGCTCTGTAATGAACCCTAAGAAACTACTCAGCCCCATTCCCAAGGGCTGGTGTTGGTCATTCCTACCCTGTCTCTTTGTTTCAGAAGAATTTCTCTTTCCATGGCAGTCACCTTAATATCAATTTAAAGAAAACATATCTTAGCATGCCCCAAAACATATCGTCACTCATCAGTTGGAAGCTTGGTGCTGCTAGCATTGTAGCTGAAGTTGCAGGCTGTGATTAAGGATTTGATATACATACCTGGGTGGTTGATTCTTTGCAAGTGATCCTTCTGGGATCTTCTTTGGTCCTACAAAATGCATTACAGCTCCATCTGTCCTGAGATAGGAAAATCATTTTACATTAATAAGAAAGGGAGGGAGGGATGAAAAGACAGAACATGTGTACCAGGACCTCTTAAAACTGCAAAGTAACTCCAGATGCAGCCCCACGTTCTTTACCTGGCTTTACTAGGGTATTAGGGAGTCAAACTTGGGTCCAGTAGAAATTGCAAGGAAGTATCTTTCACAATAGAGTCATCTCCTAGCTCACATTGTTCAAATAATTTCTAAGGAAAATTATGCTTTTTTTTTCCCCATCTGTTTCTCTCCTTTCCTCCTTTTCCTTCTTCTTTCTCCTCCTCTTCCTTCTTCTTGCAAATAAATGATACCGTAGGGTGGCTTCTGAGGAACACTGGACAGCTGACAGGATGAAAATTTAGGTCAAGCTTGGTGTGCACACCTATAAGCCCAGCACTTGGAGACAGAGACAGGAAGATCATAAGTTTAAGGCCAGCATTAGCTGTGTAGCTAGTACAAGTCCAAACATGGCTATAAGGCACCCTGTTTATAAACAAAACAACTACAAAAACATAGATAAAGGGGATATACTAAGTTATGATGAAATCAGGATGTATATTTTGAGTGTAAACAAGGTTCATAATATTGTTTGCAAATTCTCAACAAAACTCCAGGCTTGCAAATGGTAATGGAGTAAGGTTAAATTCAAATATCATATACTTTTAGACCTTAAGTAATTTTTATTGCTATTTTAAAATTCTACTTGAAATAAATCTATCAACAAAGAATATGATCTCTGGGGAATCATCATTTAACTGGGTGAGTTGTGTTAAAATTCTTGTCTCCCAGCCTGAGAAAGACTATAACCAGAGTCTGGATTGGGTTAGGGACATCTATCCCTTCACAAGTCTCTAATTTTTCCACATTTCTATCCCTATTTGAGGAGACAGGATCTGCATAATGCAAAAAATGCCCAGTTTGAAAATTACCAAGTAGTTGACCATTCCAATTAAAGAGAATAACTAGAGCAAAATACACACATAAGGACAACCTTGGGTTATCCAATGAGCTAAATAGGTAAAGCAATAATTATAGGTTTATGATCAAAATTAGCATCATACAGAAAAAGCAATTGAGACTACTTTTATTCAATTTTTAATACTAATTTATCTGAGAGAGTGAGAAAAGAGGAAGAGAGAAAATATGGGTATGCTGGGGCCTCCAACCACTACAAAACAAACTCCAGATGCTTGCGCCACTTATATATCTCACTTACATGGGTCCCAGGGAATCAAATCTAGTCTTTTGTCTTTGCAAGCAAGTGCCTTAACTGCTAAGCCATCTCTCCAGCCCATATTCTATTATTTTTAAATATTTATTTTTACCTACTTATTTCTTTCAGAGAAAGGTGAGGGGGGGGGGAAGATTATGGGTGCACCAGAGCCTTCATCCACTGTAAACAAACTCCAGACACATGTGCCACCTTGTGCATTTGGCTTATGTGTGTCCTAGGGGATCAAATCTAGGTCCTTTGGCTTTGCAGCAAATGCCATAACAGCTAAGCCATCTCTCCAGCCCCCATATTCTATTTTTAACATGATATATTTTGGAAATATCTGAGGAAAAAAGTGAAATATTAGTGGAACCTTTAATCACTAATAAGTTTTAATAGAATGTTGAGGAAGGAATTCTGATAAGGTAATATTGTAATATTAGATGCTGCAGGAGACTAACATTAGTTATAAAAAGCACAGAGAGCATTATTTAGTCTACATGATCTTATGTCTGGGACATTATGTGTAAATATGGGGAAGTGATTTGAAGAGGGTTTGTACGCACAATAAAGGGATAAGGACAAATGTGACAGCTATGGGAATGGGCAAAGACTTATAGTATAAATCTATACACATTTTCTTCTCATAAAATGCAGTGTCAGTAGCTTAGACATTTTGGAAATAAATTCTTTCTGAACTCTGTAAATTAACTGAAATTTTACATCAATGCAAAAGCGTTTATTCAAGGAAATATGTAAAATTTCAGGTATAACATTGAGGTTCAGGGTAAGTCTAGTCCATCCCACTTTCTTGTAAAAATGTCTTAAATAAATATAGCATGGACTCCTTGTATTAAGGGGAAGCAAAGGAAGCCCCATTCCAACATGTGGTTTTTCCTTATTTGACCTGTTTAATGTTTCCTTAGAGCTTGTTTGGACTTGGCTGGCATCCAAAACTAAAGGCCCATCCTCAGGGGGAAAAAAACTATGTGTGTGTGTGTGTCTCTCTCTCTCTCCATATATATATATATATATATATATACACATATATATACACACACACATATATATATACATACATATATACATATATGTGCTTAAAATATGGGAGTAAATGAATTATATATGATTTCTAAATATAATTATATATAAGACATATATTAATTATATAATACAAATTTATATATATTATCATATAACTATATAATATAAATTATATATAATTTACAAATATAATTATATGTAAAACATGTAATTATATAATTCATTTAATTCCATAGCTTCCTGCAATGAATAATAAGTAAATCTAAGAGCAAACTACTGAAAAGACTTTAAAACAAAGTATGAGTAAAGAAATACCTACAGAGAACTCGGGATATTCAGCCATGTTCCTGGAATATGGAATTCCATGCAGATGTGTTGGCTGGGTTTATGCTAAGGCAATACCTGAGAAAGTTCTCAATTACCACACTTTAAACTCCGCAGGAAGAGAGGCTCGGACAGACTCTCAGCTATCTAGATGACTACTGAAGACATAAATCCACCCATACACAGTAACTTCAGTTATAACTGAAAGATTCATTTAACAACTCATTAAAGAAATTGCAGTTTTATTAACAATTAAATAAACACAGTAAGATGTATAATGTCTCTACTGGCCATTCATGACAAAGAACAAAGATTTAACAGAGTTATCTCACAAGTTATTAGTCAGATATCAAGTATAACAATTACCTATAACAATCAATTCTAATTGGGGACAATATGATATTTAGAACTATCAAATTATGTTCTCCTAAGTATCCATTTTTTAAGCTAAACAAAACATGAGACATGCAGAAATAGGAAGGAATATCTCATGAACTTTAGAAAATATACAAACAATAGACAGTATTTTGAAACATTGTAGAAGAAATCCAGATACTAGATATACCAAATAAAGTTGTTATATGAGCTTCCTTAAATATGTTTAGGATGAAAACAAGTTATGCTAATAGTGGAATTAACAGATGAAGAGAATTTCACTATCAAAATGACTTCCTATATCATACAGGTATAAATTGGAAATATGACAATAAGATGTAGAGGAGGTAAGAGGGAATTTTTGGAAAAGCAGTGCCCAAAAAATCCTGATTGGTTTAGAAACCTTAATCCAGCCACACATAAGATTCAGTGAACTCCAAGCAGAACAAGGTCAATGCATAGAAATAGGATAACCAAGTTGTTGAAGACCCATGACACCAAGGGCTTAAACACAAAGAGCGAGGCAACTTATCACAAAGGAGCTTAGAGTAAATATCAGATAGCTTCTTTTCAGAAACCGTAAAGGTCTGGAAGCAGTGAAATGGCATATATAATATTCTGAAATTAAAATAAAAATTCACCAATTATTGTACATCCAGTAAAACAATCATTAAGCAATGAAAGATTTGAAAGAAAAACATAATTATCAGATGGTTAAAAAGCTTTTGCTAATAGGTCAGCTATATGAGAAAATAACTCAAATGAAGCAATGAAACACAACAAAATCAAATTGAAACATCAAGAATTACAAATAAGGGCCGGAGATATGGCTTAGCATGTCAAGGTGCTTGCCTTTGAAGTCTAAGGACCCATGTTCAATTCTCTAGTACCTACATAAGCACAAGAGGTACATGTGTCTGGAGTTTGTTTGCAGTGGCTTGAGACCCTGGCATGCTACAACCTGGAATTCAATATGGAGTCTCAAGGTGGCCTCGAACTCATGGCAATCCTCCTACCTCTGCCTCCCAAGTGCTGGGATTAAAGGTGTGTGCCACCATGCCCAGCTTAAATAATATATTTTTTAAAGAATTATATATAACTGAAATGTGAAATAAAATATAAATATATTTTATTATTCTCTTGTTTTAAATATACAAATACATAGAAAAGTGCTAAATATAATTGATGTTGATGGAAACCCATTCCATAAATTTGGAATTTGGGATTACCATAGCAGAGTGGAGAGCATCGATGCAGAAACAAAGTGGCCTATATTATTGAAATAACTTCACATGAAATAGTGCTATAAGTTAAGTTGCTAATGGTAAACTTTAGTTCAAACACATAGGAATCTCCTAAATATATTTTAAAGAGGAAATAAGCTTTCCTAATAAATAATGCCTATTTAACTCAAATGAAGAAAATATTGAGAAAAAATGAATTGAGAAGCTAAGAAAGCATGGAACAGAGGGAACAGCAAGTGGCAGAAGTAAATAAGTCTCACCACAGGGAGCTGAACAGTTTCTTGCACATCGCATAGCCACACCAAGCTCCTAATTTGGTATTATTTAGAATGAATGGTTTTGCAGATGCTATGGCAGTAAGGATTACAAGATTGTTCCATACTAAATTAGAATGCATCTAAATTCCAATGATGAATGAAATCCTTTTAAGGGATCAATAGGAGACATCCAGAAGGACAGAAACTGAGGTCACATAAGCATTGAGGAAGAACTTTAAATCATGCTGTCACAAACCAAGAAATCAGTTGCTTGGAGCACCTATGAACTAGAGAGAGTCAAGGAATAGATTCTGCCTTGGACTTTTTGCATGTGGCACCAAACTTTTCCAATACCCTGATTTTAGACTTTCCTTTTTGTTGTCATAAACAACCAAATTTTTGGTTATTTTTTATAACAGCCCAAGGATAATAAAACATTTGATTTATTAATAATAACATTAAGTGTAAATGCATGAAATTGTACAAGTTTATCAGAGGTTGGGATGACAGATAAGACAAAGATGGTTTTACTCTAGGCTGCTTGTAAGAAATACACTTAGATATGACAACACAAATAAACAAAGGGATATAAAATGGTATATATATATAACAATATACATATATTATTTATATATATAAATATATACTTATAAACATATATAATATATAATTATAATATATAATATATAGTATAATATATAAATATCAATTAATATTAATATTAAATATATAAAATATATAAATAACATAGAGAATTGGAGTAACTATAAACATATCAAATAAAATAGACACTAAAATAGATTTTGTTTTCAGAAACAAAGTTGCATAGCTTTTTCTGTAGTAGTAGACAATCCATGAAAAATATATGCATTTATAAACATCTACTGGCAGCACCCCTGAACATGAAAGCAAAAGCCCTAATAATAGAACAAGCAAAAGTGATAAATCAATGATTCAAAAATTATATCCATAAGCTTTATTCTCTTATTCTAAATAGAATAGTTACACAAGGAAAGAGTAGACTTGGGAAAGCTATAAAACAAAAAGACAGTGCAATTGTGACATTACCCACTGGAGTACAGGAAACCTGGAGTCTGATCCTTTCTAACTCTCCTTCAAAGGAGTTCTTTCCTTGGGCCACAAATCAAGGCTCTGGGATTGTTTCTGCATGCATGGAATTTGAACTGGCTGCAAAACGTGCAAACCCGTCTTGGCAGCCAGCCAACGTGGCTCTGGCAGACGGGCAGCTCCTATGGCTGTGAAGCTATGAAGCCCAAACGAGCCTGGGGTGAACTCGGACCTGTAGAAGGTGCCGGGCACTGAGAAAGGCTTCGCTGATTATTACCAATAGTCAGCACTTTGCTTCCTTTGGTCTCAAGTCACCGTAGTTGCTGGCAGCTAGATAGCGTAAGGCAGCTGTGTCAGGTGAGACTGTTTCCTGATAAGCATCTATGGTATAAAGGAAACGTAGAGAATCTTCCTTTCTGCCACATTTGCAATATTGACTGGATAGATTTGGAGGCATCTCTGTATGCTGTCTTTCCTTCTTGAACGGTGTACTAGTTACTTATTGCTATGAGCAAATACCTGACCAACGCAACTTAGGAAGGAAAGCATTTATTCTGATTTAAGAGTTTCCACCCATCATGGTGGGAAAGGCAAGGCTAGGCATCAGCTAGTCACATCCAGCCAGAACCCAGACGCTTGTGTCAAACAGGAAGCCAGGCTGGGCTATAAAACCTCAAAGCCTGTCCCCGCTGGTCCCATTTCTCCCAACAAGACTCTATCAATTAAAGTTCCACAACCATCCCAAACAGGGCCACCCACTTGGAATCAAGTGTTGAAATACATGAGCCTATGGAGGACCTTGTAGGTTCAAACCACAGCAAACTATGACTATGCAAATATGTTCAGTAGAGTGCTTCTTAAATTGAGCATCCTCAGCAATCTGCCAGCTCCAAAGTCCTTTGCAAATGCAAGTATTTATAAATGTCTGTGTCTGTGTGTGTATATGTGTGTGTTTATATATATATATATATATATACTATAATATATAATAATATAATATGGTGTTTATAATGTATAATATATAATATATTATAATGAATAATACATATAATTATATATAATATAATATAGAATAATATAATGTTTATATATACATATACATATATATATATACACACACATATATATACACACATAGTATATGTGAGTATATATATATATATATATATATATATATACATACATACATATATATCCACATATCCACATCCTTTATTTGGGGAAACTGCACTCTTTTGGGGAACTATGTCCTACTGACTGCAAGTAATACAAAGTACTAGTATATTGTTTTTGCTAATCTTTAGACATTTTCATGGACTGGCAATGGTATTAGCTTTAAAAACAGCCAACTGAGTTTACTACTGTCGTGATTAAGGACTGGGTATATTAAGGGAAAATGAAACGTTTCTGCCGCAGGTTTGAGATTGCATTTTAGCCCTGAAATGGAATGTCTGGAGATATCTTTGTCTTTCATGAGGCCTAAGGTCTTGGAGCCTAAGAGAGTCTTGGTTCCGATGAGGTGTTTGTTAGTCAGGGTCATAGCAGGCATCTGTCTTAGTTGCTGGCAAGTTGAGATCTGGGAGCTCAAGTATGCTTTCATATTGCAATCTGATATAAGGTAATGGAGCTCCAGGGTGAGCTGTGTTCATGTGGTTTCTATTTGTTAAATTTTCATATATATATATATATATATATATATATATATATATATATATATATATATATAGTGCCTTTGTATAAATTACATCTCTGTCTCTCCCTCCTCTCTTCCCTGTATTTCTTTCCTTTTTTCTATCAATCTCTTTTGCAAACATTATGTAGCTGGTATGAATAGTAAGATGTTCATACAGGAAGGGGCCACTGGATTGTCTCTTTTATCACTGGGAAATATTTGGCTGCTCACCAATAGCTATGAAACATATGGCCTTCTCTCTGACATGTTATGGTCACTAAAATGTCTGAGAAACCAGGAGAGGAGGTAAGAAAATTGGTCTCTGGATTATAATATTATCTTGTAATTAGATTTTTCTGTAAGAGTAGAAAAATGGGGTAAAATTCCTTCTGTCCACTGTTTTGGAACTTGTGTCAGAATAAAGGACACAAAAAGAAATGTATACTAAGTGGAATGAAGGATGAATTTTTGTAAAAAGGGGAAATTCCATCCTTGTCTTTGAAGGTCTTCAAAAATGAATATGACCTGAAACCCTCCTGGTTTGAGAGGAGAGGCCCCCACTGCTCCCCAGGCTCCAGCGGTTCCTACTGACAGGGAAGATTAGTGTCCCCACACTTTCCAGAGATAAGTCATTCACTGGAAGCCTTTCCTGTGGCCTCTGTACATAGACCCTACAGTAACCCTATATATCCGCCTTTCCATGAGGTACCACTAGACAAAGGAGCAATTATGAACCAGGAGAGACAAGTATTCCCTTCACCAAATTGCAAATTAGGAAGAGAGTCTATTTATAAAGGTGTCTACCAAAGATTCACAGGCAGACCTTGGAGGATTTATTACATTCATGAGGAGTATCTATAATTCATCATCTTAGATCAGCAGACATCCCAACTCTCTCTAGTCTACTCTTGTAGGAGTATAAGAAGATTCATCCCTATGGACAGAGGCAAGAGGCTGATAAGCAGCATTTAAACCAATCTGACAAATGTAATTTGGCTACCCTGTGAAGAATCACCACCAGGGGTCTGTCCTCATTGAGACATGAACACGGGTAGGAGAGGGCAGTTTGGAATACAGTACTAACACAATTTTCAAAGGGGAACGCAAGAAGTTAGGGAAACCCCAGGTATCTAGAGAAAACTTCAAAATTGGCTGCGGCTCCAGAGACTTAATCCATCTTAATTGGTAGAGATTATCTTTAAGTAGGAAAAGAAGTTTACTGAAAAGTCATGCTCTTTTCTCAGAATTTGCTCTCTAGGCCCTCCAAGTAACCTTCAAGGATTAAAGAAGACATCTTAGGTATGTGATCCTATCCTCCAACCTGAGACCCACTGGGCAGCAGCAACAGTGACACAAAATCAGCATACATTTTTGTAGGCAGTGTGGGGAAACATAAGACAAAATGTCCATGCCATCTTCTGAGAGGTGCAGTAGGGGACTGTTTTGATTCTTTTCAGTTCCCTCTTACAAAGGATACAAGTTGATGGCACCAACATCAGGAGATGTCTCCTGTCCAGGTTTCCTCCCAGTTCCCCTGGGTTGCTGCAGATGTAGCTGGAGATGAAGTTCAGGTCCTACTTGGCACAGGAGCTGAGCACACTGCATTGACCACCAGAGCCAAAATTTGGCCTAAGAGGGAATGTGATGTAAAAGGGGTGTCAGGGCGAGGAACCACTAAGCAGTTTTAGAGCCTCTGACCTGTCACATGACTTCAAATGTTTCAATGTAAGTCAACTGTTGCTGGTGTATTCCTCAGTGTCCCATTCTCCTTTTAAGGAGAGATGGGTTAAGTAAGCAAGGCACAGACATTAACTGTCAGCAAGAAAAGACAGAAATACAAATCCCTACGAGTGATGGTGTTGAGCATGTTGTGTTATTCCACAAAGCACCAGTAGTTTCTGAGATTATTCTTGCTTTTTTAAAATTTCATTTCTATTTATTTATTTATTTGACAGAAAAAGAAGGAAAAAAAGAGTGTGCATCAGGGCCACTAGCCACTGCAAATGAACTCCAGACACATGTGCCCCTCTATACATCTGGCTAACATGGGTTCTGGGGAATCGAACCTGGGTCCTTTGGCTTTGCAAACAAACACCTTAACCTCTAAGCCATCCCTCTTGCCTCGAGATTATTCTTCAAAAAATTCCTGACTCACATCATACCTGAGGCCTGTGCACACAGGGTCCAGAGGCCAGGGGAATGAACGGGCATGCCAAACATGTGTAGGTTACCTTAAAGCAAACTAATTGCTATCTTTGAGTGAATCAAGGTCATTTCCAAACTGACATTTTACATCCCTGAAAGTTAGGATCAAGCCTGTGCTTGACATCCTTTAAAAACAGAGACTAACATGACTTTACAGATGTACTTATGATACTTTCATCCAACCAGTTAAGAACAAGAGACAAGGGCTGGAGAGATGGCTTAGCGGTTAAGCGCTTGCCTGTGAAGCCTAAGGACCCCGGTTCGAGGCTCGGTTCCCCAGGTCCCACGTTAGCCAGATGCACAAGGGGGCGCACGCGTCTGGAGTTCGTTTGCAGAGGCTGGAAGCCCTGGCGCGCCCATTCTCTCTCTCTCCCTCTATCTGTCTTTCTCTCTGTGTCTGTCGCTCTCAAATAAATAAATAAAAAATTAAAAAAAAAAAAAAAGAACAAGAGACAAGAGCATATAGCTTTGTGTAAAACCGAAAGAAAATAAATGAAATTATATAAGTGATTAATCCCTCCACTTTACTCCATAATCTTGCTGGGGCTAGTACAAATTATATACTCCTGGACTTAAAATAATCTCCTCTTGTGTGTCCTGTTAAACTCTGATTACAAAGAACCATTTATCTTTCAGGGAAGGACTCAGAGAGACACCAGAAATACCAGTATTGCTTGACAATCTGCCCACAGGGATTTAAACACTCCCTAATTTTGGGAGAACTTATGAGTACTTAAGAAACTTAAGTTTGGAAAATTGGGCTGTATTGCAAATTGCAGAAGATATATGGATTTCAGGCTCTTCTAAGGAGGCTTCCAATAAAAAATACAGTTAGGGTTTTGAATTATTTCACTGAAAATGGTTATAAGGTTTTCTAGGAAAAGGTAAAATATGCAATGAAGTTCTAACATATCTATGTTTTATAATCTCCTAAGAATAAGGCAGCCCTCTCCATGACATAAAACTGGCCATTAGCCAGCTAGCCCCTGGGTGGAGGAGGACTTTGCAGATATCTGGAAATGGCAGGTGTCTGTAATAATTGGATTCTAAGCTTTAGATTAATTGCAAAGACCTTATATGACAAGCTCCAAGGACAACAGACTGATTTGTTTGAGTGGGATGGGCAATGTAATCAGGCCATTCATAAACCCAGGGGCTATTGATGACTGCACCTACATAAAGTCTGCCAGACACAGAGAAACCATTTGATTTAAATGTACAAGAACGGCAAGGGATTAAATCTGGTGGACTAATGTACATGCTCTACCCCAGAAGAAAGGTAGGATATTTTTTACACTACTGATTGAGATGGGGAGGGGATATGACAGAGAATGGAATTTCAAAGGTGAAAGGGGGAGGGGTATGACAATGGGATACTTTTTATAGTCATGGAAAATGTTAATAAAAATTGAGAAAAAAAAAAAACGAATTTTTAAAAAAAAGAGAGAATGGGTGCATCAGGGCCTCCGTAAACGAACTCCAGACACATGTGCCACTTTGTGCATCTGGCTTTACATGGGTACTGCTAAATTGAACCTAACCTGGGTCCTTTTTTTTTTTTGGTTTTTCCAGGCAGGGTTTCACTTTAGTTCAGGCTGACCTAAACTAGACTCCTGGCTCAAACCTGGGACCTTGGACTTTGCTGGCAAGTGCCTTAACTGCTAAACAATCTCTCCAGCAATACTTTTTTTTTTTTTTTTTTTTTGGATTTCAAGGTATGGTCTCACTCTGGCTCAGGCTGACTTGGAATTCACTATGTAGTCTCATCTCAGTCTCCAACTTACAGCCATCCTCCTACCTCTGCCTCCTGATTGCTGGGATGAAAGACCTGTGCCATCACGCTCAGCTAAGCAGAAATATTTAGAGGGCAATTTGGTGGGCATTATCACTCATCTCTTCCTGAGCCAGCCTCTAGCACAGACCAATCAGCTATCTCTCTGGTTCATCTGAGCCAGAAGATGATATTCACCACCAAAGATTATAAATACATTTTACCAGGGTAGGGCAATCTCCCCCTGGACTGCCTGACCACTCATAAACCGCCGAGTTCTTATGAGATCCCCCTGGTTCCAGCTGGGCTAAGATGGGGGAGAAAACCTCCTGACACCACTTGCCATTTGTGCCCTCCACATGGCCAGAGCTCTCTGTACTTTCTTTCCTGTCTTCTCTACCATTTTTCCAGGCCCACCACATGGGTGCTCAAACCACATGAGTATATTCATTTTCCTTCCCTTGGTTTTGTACTTCCCTAAATAAATATAACAAATTAATAATTATCCTTCTTATAAAAATGGAAATGATGTCTTGAGATTGGCCACTATGCTTAAAGACAGTTGTTACAATTTGCCTGTTAGTTAAATAAGCTGTAAATCCCATGATATTTTGGACCCTGGGCCAGGTGTCTAGTAATCTTTGAAGCAAAGAATGATCCTTGTCTAACTAGTGATTAAATGTTACAATACGAGCCTTAGCTACTGGCCACTATAACCTTTTCGGATCCTCAAGGCAGCCACCATGTTAGTTGTATTTCCAGAGCTTCTCATACAGACTGCTCAGGACTGGCAGATCAGGAGTGCTTCCGCAGAAAAGGCCTTTGGGTAAGCTCATGACAGATGCTGAGAAAGTATGGTTTATAGATGAGAGAACCAACACCCAGCTAATTATACACTAATCTCTTTCTCTGAAACCACTGAGGCAAAAAAAAAAAAAAAAAAAATTCTACCTGGTAGAAGTCCAGAACCAATGGATGAGAGAAAATTAGCCACAATTCAGACCCTGGCATTATGCGAAGAGAGGACGTTAATTGCATATAAAATTTCCAGGTGCACTGTCTTCATGATTTGTGTTCATGGTGCAAGCTAGAAAGAGAAAAATCTTCTCCAGGCCAGGAACAAATAAAGGAAAAATGGAAATGAGATTCCTGGCTGCTCCAGAAAGTCAGTGAGCCTCAGGAAGTGGCAGCTGAATGAATACTTCGTGGATGGTCAGAGGAAAGACTCCTCAGGGGAAATGAGAAGTAATGTTGCAGCTGCCATAGAGCGAAACGTTGCAGGTTTTTCTGGAGACATTCTCCAGTTGCTCTTGATTTCTTTGCTTCCTCTCTGAGTTTGGACCCTCCTACTCAGCGGAAGAATTAAGGACACAAAAGGGGCAGACTTCTGGATGCCAGCTACCTACCTTCTCTACCCTCGTATTTGCATAGAGAGAGGACTCAATGGTCCTGATTTCTCAAACCCTGTCTAAAGCAGGATAGCTAAAATTGTTGGATATGATACCCATAACCTGCTCAAACTATGACCATTCTAGCCTCTTTGTCTTGCCAGTGACTAATTTCTCCATGGTTCCTAACTTTACTATGAGATATGAAAAAAGCCCCCGTGGTGTATAAACAAGACTGATGACCCGGAGAATACAACTGTACATTGGTTTTCTTGACTCCCATAGGGAGAAGCTTTAAGTTTTGCTGTATTCTCTAACATTGCAAACTGCCCAGAGCCTCCTAATATTTCTACATTTAAGACTAAGAGAAACGTCACTTCTCACTAACAACATTTCAGTAATGCTCTGCCTAAAGGATAGACAATGTTATGAAATTCCTTTCTCCTTGGAAAACTTTAGATCAAGGCATCAGGAGACTTATGGTTCCCTTCTCTTGTGGTTGACTTACAATCCCCTCAACATTTGCATGACAGAGGGTCTAGATTCTGCCCATTGTGAATCTTTAAAGAGCTTTGGAAGTAACTATGGACCTTTTAAATTATTTATTTATTTATTTATTTGAGAGCGATAGACATAGAGAGAAAGACAGATGGAGAGTGAGAGAATGGGCGCGCCAGGGCTTCCAGCCTCTGCAAACGAACTCCAGACGCGTGCGCCCCCTTGTGCATCTGGCTAACGTGGGACCTGGGGAAACGAGCCTCGAACCGGGGTCCTTAGGCTTCACAGGCAAGCGCTTAACAGCTAAGCCATCTCTCCAGCCCCTATGGACCTTTTAGACAAGCTATTGACCACTGATTTGACACAATCCAGGTAGCTTTGGCCTGAGTCTCAGACCTTGACTGATATAAATTGTTCTTGATCTTATACACTCAGCTAGAGTCAATGACAGTTTATGGGTTCTTGTAAGGTACTCTATGAGCTTATTTGTGTCTAGAAATTTGGATGATTAGAGAAACTTGTCAGCTGAGGTGGTTGGCCACACATTTCCATATTCACAAGGCCCAAGAAACTGCATTTTGCACCGACTCACTAAAATTTTTCTTATATATGAAGAGACATCCTTTGGTTACTTGTTTGAGGATTGGGAAGATGGTTTTTGGGTGTGCTTAAAGCAGAACACAGAAGACTAAAGGTAACTAGAACATGAATATAAATTGATGAATGGTGGAACTCAGTAAATAATACACTAAAGAAAAAGATCCAGAAAAGATACTATATTACTAGAATGAGTCAGAACCACACATCATTTTTAATAGCTATAGAAAAAGCAATTTGCAATATCCAACATCTTTCTGTATTTCACAATACAGAAATAAAAACTGTATAAACTAATGTCACTGGAATCTCAGGTCCTCTGCAAAGGATTGGTTTTATTTATATTTAGTCAGAATTAAGGAGGAAAAATTCTGAGCTTCTCTCTAATTTGTCTTTAGCAGGGTTATGGTTTATAGAAAAGAAACAAGTGCCAGGAAATGTGCACATGTACATGATGTTAACATTTCCTTGGGAGACAGCTGTTTCTCTGACATCTTTTATGCCTTCACATAAAATTTTGACTTCTGTAGACCTCTGACTTCTGTGGAAACCCTGGCACACTGCTACATGAGTGTTACTGCCATGCAGGAGAAAGAAGAATTAAAAAGAGACACTTGTATCTCATCTTTTCCTGTCATACTATTGAAACAATAAACCCAAAAGAATAAAGAAATTCACAAGAATCTTATCATGCTAGAGTAAGGGAAAGTCTGTGACTGTGGTGCCAGGCAGAGGAGGAATGTGCCTTTCCATAAAGAGATTTCCCTCCATTCTGACAACTTGCAGGTCACCTTACAGGACAATGTATAGCCATGACAATGATGGGTCAGGGATATTTGGAGCCATCCCTTTAAGAGAACTAATTAATTTTTAATTATGCATGCCTCTTCTCTTCATTTAAACCTAAGTTTGATGTTAGTTGTAATTCGCTGCACCTCTTCACTTGTTCTTTTCCCCAAAGTGGTCAAATTCTATAGACATTTTTTCTCTGCTTATCTCTGTAATAAGTGTACTGGGGAAGGATGGCCCAGCTTTGTCTTGGGGACTGAGAAAGCCTCAAAAATATTTTACCCCATAAAGTTCCTTGACACTAGCAAGCTAGAAATAACATGATATCTCTTCAACTACTTGAGGGGATTTATGAAAAGAGAACAGAAAACATAATTCTGTAAAACTACCACAAGCTTTGCCTTTAACATTAATAATAAGACAAGTTATTCAATCACAGAAAACGTAATCACATCTACAGGTAAGACGATAAATTAGTGGCTTTCCTCCTTGTTGTAACAGAATGCCTGACAGAAGCAATTGAAGGGATGAAGTGTTTGTTTTGGCTCACAGTTCAAGGGTACAATCCATTCTGATGGAAAAGTAATTGTGGAAGGAAAAGTAATTGAGGCAACTAGACACACTGCATTCAGTCAGAAAGTGGAGAGCCATGGACATAGTCAGCATTCTCCGTTTAATGCAGTCCAGCACCTCAGCTCATTCACCGGATCTTTCTACCACAGGCCATGCAGCTAGTCTAGAAAATACTTCACAGATATGCTGAAAAGTGTTTCCATGGTGATTCTACATCCTAAGGAACAAAGATTACTCATCACGAATGGCATGGTCTCGCCAGCAGAAAATACGAAACAATAACATGATCAGATATAGAGTTCATAAAAATGATCTCCAAGGAAGTAGCATTAAATAGAATACATTTAAAATCTGTTGCATTTATATAATGCCAACAACCGTCCAAAAGTGAAATTACTTGGATAATTTAACAGCAGCCTCAATAGCAGTATATTTACAGACCTATTTAATGAAATATGTACAATACTTGTGTGCTAAAAGCTAAAAATTATTGCTCAAATATATTAGATTTCATTCAAAATTTTAGTAACATTTGAGATGTAACACAAAACCCACTACTTTACATGTTATTTAAATCAAAGTGTTTCTGGAACAAGTTGCTTACTCACTCAGTTGGTCCATGGCCTTTTAAAAAAAATAAGATGTGTTGGGCTGCAGAGATGGCTTAGCTGTTAAGTGTTTGCCTGTGAAACCTAACAACCCGATTCGAGGCTCAATTCCCCAGGACCCACGTTAGCCAGATTCACAAGGTGGTGCACACGTCTGGAGTTCGTTTGCAGTGGCTGGAAGCCCTGGCATGCCCATTTTTTCTCTCTCTCCTTCTCTTTGTCTTTTACTCTCAAATACATAAATAAAGTAAACAAAAAAAATTAAAAATAAGATTTGTGGATATTTTTTAAAGATTTTTTTTTTTCATTTGTCCAATTTCCATGTATCTCTTTTGTCTGATTCTGATGTGAAATGTGCCCTAAATTTGCATTTTAAGGGAATATCTATCAGGTGCTAAACAAAACAGAGTAAATATTTGAATTTCAAAGGCACAGTCCTTCCGCTGTGTGATTAAATGGGATAAAATTGAAGTTAAAAGCCCTATTAAGAGAACATGGCCAGGAAAGTCACCTTAAAGAAAGGAAAGATTTGTGATGATGATTTAAAATCAAAGCCTTCTCTATTCTTGAGTGAATTTATCCTCATTCTCTTCTTTGTTCAGAGAGGAAGAAATCCTTAAAAATGGAGATTTCCTTAATAAATATACATTTCTCTGAACAAAAGGCTGAATATAGGAGGCTGCAGAGATGGCACAGTAGAGAAGGCAGTTGCCCTCAAAAACCTAATTACTGGACTTCCTTTCCCCGGTATCCATGCAAAGTTAGGTGCACAAAGAGGTGCATGCATCTGGAGACCATTTAGAGCGGGCTGGGGGCCATGGCATGTCCATTCTCTCTGTCTCTCTTCTGTGTCTCTCTGTCTGTTTGCAGATAAATAAATAAAATATATATTTTTTATATAGCTGGATAGAATATTTATGTCAGAGAGGAATATCTTAGAGTCTAGGTAAGTTAGTTTTATGTTTCACAACCAAATTTCCAGGCTTACTTCATTTTATTGTGATTTGAAAATATTAATTTATTTCTAAATTAAAGGTCGTACCAATTTTCATCAATGAAGACCATTGACATACATTTTCAAGCAGCATGTTTAATGACTGGTCAAAAATTTTCATAATTGACCCATAATTTGAACACTCACTATTTTTTTGTGTGTGTGTGTTATTTTTCTCATTGCTGTGAACAAATTTCCAACAAAAAGGAACTTCAAGGGGAAAGCATTTATTTTGGCCCGCAGTTTAGAGCACAGCAGTACATCGGGACCAGAAGGCATATGTGAACTGAGGTTCCCCCAGAGCAGTTGCACTTGCTTCAAAGATCTTGCAAGGCTTAGTGACTGACAGAACTCCTGAGACTGTGAAGAGACAGAATGTTGCAGATTCAGAGCCCAATTGTTTGGGGCAATCTTCACCTTCCTTTATAACCAGTTCTTGCTCACCTCCATGTCTGACCGAACATCCTTGTGACCAACCTGTGATCTAGTGAAAACTTTCTGGAATGCACTAACAGACCACCAGCTTATAGTGACTAAAATGACATTTGATAATGTCTGTACCCCACATTCAACATTACACACTTTCCTCTGGTTGTAGGATTTGGGGATTCCATAGGGGGAACCCCAGGCATGGGGAGCCCCATTTTTTAGGTTCATAACCACTTCAACAAAGCATTTAGAAAATGGACACCTGGAAGGGGAAATTATGAATTATGAGGTTTATTTAGGAATAATTGCTGTCCAGAGGAAGGCTAGAAAGATTCAGGCCACAAGGGAATTCAGCTTGCTGGGCTGGAAAGGGAGAAGGGAGGCAGAGCCAATGTCCATCACAGAGAGATCTCCCTGGGGGTGAAGCCCATGGGAAGGGTACACACCAGAACACACATGCAGGAGGCAAAATATGAGAACGTAGGCCAAAAGAATTCAGAAGAAATGCATGTGCACACATGTGGGAAGCAGGTTATGAGAGCCCAGCCCTCTGCCTTTGTATGGTGGACAGCTAAGAGATGAGATAAGTGAAGGACTCAGGACTTAAAGAAAGATCATAAATGTGGCAGAGCAAGAAAGCACCCTGAGCCAAGACAGGAGAGAGTTCAGAGGAGAAGCAGTTCTTCCGCCTGGTCACAGCCAGGTTGGGATGGGGAGAGTTTGGTGCAAATGAACTTCAGACACATGCGCCCCCTTGTGCATCTGGTTAACTAATGTGGGTCTTGGGGAATCAAACCAAGGTCCTTTGGTTTTGCAGGAAAATGCCTTAACTGTTAAGCCATCCTTCCAGCTTGAGATGCTCTGTTTTTTAAAAAGGTGGATGCTGTTCCTGAGGATGCCACCCCGTGTAGTCCCCTGGCTACCATAAATACATGTGCACCCTCCACATGAGCACATGCATGTACACACATATCAAAATATACAGGTAGTTAAGTTAAAGAATGATCCAGGAAACAAAAAGGATACATGTACAAATTGGAACTAGTTGAATTTATAAATATAAGGTGAATCTAACCAAAAACAAGAAAAAGAAAGAAATGTTGACCTCTGGCTTACATAAAAAGTATGGGAGTAGGTGACATATTCATTTATTTAAAACAAAATATTGCCAGGTATGGTGGCACACGCTTTTAATCCCAGCACTCGGGAAGCAGAAGTAGGATGATTGCCGTGAGTTGGAGGCCACCCTGAGACTAGTGAATTCCAGGTCACCAGGTCATCCTGAGCTAAAGTGAAACCTTACCTCAAACATATATATATATATATATATATTTTTTTTTCTGTTCTTTAAATTTACTGTATTCTGTACTTTAAATAACCATGTCATATTTGATACACATGATTTCTAATTTACTAAAATATTTATTTACTTACTTGCAAGATGAAGAGAGAGAAGTAGGGAGAGATACAGTTATAGAGACACTGCTAATGAATTCCAGATTCATGAGCCATTTTGTGCATTTGGCTTTACGTGGGTATGGGGGAACTGAATTCAGGCTACAGGTTTAGCAAGCAAGTACCTTTAGCCACTGAACCATCTTCCCAGCCAGATTTCTAATCTTTTAAAAATATATTTCATCAAGTGTAATTCAAGGGAGACACAACAAATGACCAACTTCCTTTTTCATAGATATTAAAATTATAAATGATAAAAATCATTAAAATATGATGTTTCAGTGTTAAGGAAACATGAATCATTATTTGAAAAATTACAGAGGAGTTAGCTTGTTTTAAATTAATATTCATGAGAACTTACTCATTATCTAACTCTATGACTACAAGACCTGTATTTCTAGCGCCTACTCATATGTCTAGTTCATGATAGGTGTGTTATTTAAAACATTGCTCAAATTTAAATAATATGGAAAATGTTATGCTTGAGTTAATAAATATAGTGATGATCATTTATCTAGTGCTCTGTGTGTCCTGAGTGCTATGACAATGACTTTAAGATCATTATCTTATTATTTTTCCTTCAGCCATCCCAGGGAGTTCAAGAAAAATACCATTATTAATCTTCATTTTACAGAGAGGCAACTGAAGCATGGAGAAATTAAATGAATTGTTCAGTGTCATATAGCTGGCAAGTGATAAATTCTAGAAAAGGGACCAGAGCAGTAGCTGAGATTAGGGTGAACCCAAGACAGGATTGTGCAAGTGGAAAGCAAGTTCTTGCTTTATTGCAAAGTTCAATAATTCGTGTATTGTGAAGCTTTGCAGTAATACCAGTTCATAAGGTATTATATTTATACAATCCTTACTCTGATTGTGGGTCTTTTTTAGTTCCTTTAATTTTGTGTGGGGGGCAATCTTCTCTGTGTCCATCTGGTGCTGGTCTAGAAAGCTAAGTGTTCTCTGAGAGTAACTGCTCCAAAAGGTTGTATTAACTGACACCTTCCGATTATAGATGTTTTTGCATGTGCATGTGATATGCATATGCATGTTAATTCTTTTAAAGTTGTATTACTTTTATTTATTTATTAGAGATAGAGAAAAGGAGAGAGAAGGAGAGAATGGGCACACCAGGGCCCCTAACCACTGCAAACGAGAACTCCAGAACATGTACCACCATGGGCATGTGGCTTACATGGGACCTGGAGAATTGAACCTGAGTCCTTAGGCTTCACAGGCATGTGCCTTAACCACTAAGCAATTGCTCCAGAGCCATATGCATGTTCATATGTATGTTGTCACATGTATGTATATGAACAAGTAGAGGTGTGGACATCATGTGTTTTCCTCAGTAACGCTTGACATTAATTTTTTTGATACAGGTTCTCTCACTGAACCAAATATTCAATGGTTTGGCTTTAGTAGAGAGCCAGCAAGCCCCAGGGATCCCCTCGACCATCTCCACAGTGTGCTGGGATTCCTAGTTTGCATGGCCATGTCTGGCTTTTATGCTTAGTAGTGAAATTCAGGTCATGATACTTGTGCACCAAGCACTTTACCCAATCAGTATTTTGTGACCTCCAAATCAGGGGGTTTTAAAGAGATATCTGGAAATTGTTTAATGTGCATGGTAGTTTCAGGGATCAAAACACTGAGGTTCTGAGGATTTATGTTGGCAGAGAAGAATGAACAGGACCTTTCAGGTAAGAATCTGTCTCCATAGTCATATGCCTCCATTCTGTCAGCATAGAGCAGAGAGGAAGCCATGAGGCCAGGTGAAATAAACCAGCCAGAGGAAACACCAATACCAAATGTCCTCACTCATACAGATTCTGTAACATCACAGAGTACGAGAGTACTTCATAGAACTTGTGAAAAGTAGGAGGGTTGAATATCGTGATTAGGTAATACTTACTAAAGCTAACTGGGAAAGAAAACTAATTCTAATGATGAGCTGACTGTAGGCGCAGTGTGACCGACTGACTCATGTCCATGCCGTCCCTGTTACAAGCAACTATGCTCTCAAAATAAGCACTTCCTTAAGTTATCTTTCCCAGGTATTTAGTTACAGCAAAAGGAGTGTAATGAAAATAAATTGCAATACAATTTTAGTTTGCATTTCCCTGATATCTTAGGTTGTTGAATATTTATTGCTTGGATGTTTGACTCTTCATTAACATCTTTTGTCTAAATGGAATTGATTCTTGTATGGAGAGATGGGCTTCGATTTCCATTACACGTGGATACTGAGTTTTTACACCACCCTGTGATGAAGATGTTATCTTTTCTTTTCTCCAGTGTGTGCTTTGGTCATTTTGTAAAACCTCAGAGGGCTAGTGAGTACATGAATTTATGCCTGGGTCCTACAATCTTTGTGTCTACTTTTTTGTACCAGTACCATGCAATTTTGTTAGTATGGCTCTATATTTTAATCAGTGTTATTTTTTTTAAATTTTTGAGCCATCTTTCTAGCACTTTATATTAGAATCTTTATGACTTCTTCTAAATTTATGAAAATACAGATAAGTTAAGTGGTAATTTCTATATTTATTTTCCTTGCATCATTGTTCTTATTAAGACATCAAAAATTTGGCTGGGGCTGGAGAGACGGCACCTTCCTGTGAAGCCTAAGGATCCTGATTTGATTCCTGAGGACCCACATAGGTGAGATGCACTAGGTGGCACACGTGTCTGGAGTTCATCCGCAGAGGCTAGAGGCCCTGGCATGCCCATTCCCTATCTCACCTCTCTTTCTCTCACACACATACACATATAAATAAATAAAATATTTAAAAATTGTGTTGAATGAGCATGGAATGAGCAAACTCATTAAATCTTTCCTGATTTTAGAGGAAATACTTTGTTTCTTTTTCACATTTAGTATAAAAATCAGTACATCCTTGTTTTATATAGTCATTACAATTGTGAGGCATGTTTCCTCTACTTTTTTGGTTTAGTCAGTATATACTTTTTTCTTCATATGAAACAATTCCTAGTTTCTTCAGGCCATTCATAATGTAGACATGGTAATTTTTTTCATTTGTGATGAGTATGTGATTTTGTGTCTCTGAGTCTGTGTCCTGTATTAAATTATTGATTAGTGTTTGTTGAAGCATCCTTATATACTTTCAATGAATCCAGCTTGACCACAGTGTATGATATTTTAATATTTTGCTATTTTCGCTTTACCAATCTTTTATTGAGAAGTTTTGAATCTATCTTCACCCAGGAATTTGGTCTACAGCTTTTTTTTTCCCCTTGTGGTTATATTATCTTGTTCTAGCATCAGGGTAGTAGTGGCTTAATGCAATGAGTTTGTTATCATTCCTCCTTTTCCTATTTCACAGAACATTTGAAGAAGCTTTTGCTTAGATGTTCTTTACAGATCTGGTAGAATTCAGTTCTGATTACTCTCAGTCCTGACACTCTCTTTCTTTGGAAAATCTGAATTACTTCTATTTTAAAATTTCCATAGTCTGGTGTGATGCCCACACAAGTGTAATAGTGGCACACAGCCATGGTGGGGAACTAACTGCTCTTGATTCGGCTAACTAATCCCCTCAGTGGTACATGACCTATAGCTGGAGCTGGGAAACAAGTCAGAACCATATCCACACATAAGACCACTCTCCAATATCAAGCTACCATCAATCATGCGCTACAAGAGGGCCTACACCTATTAAACTCTCTATAAGAAAAGTAAGGGCTATCTCATTTGTCCTGGTGCTAACTTACTCTCTGTTGGAGAATCTGCTTCTCTTTTTCAGATAGATGCAGATCCTAAGGAGAGAGCCACCTCATCATACTTCAAGAGTGCCCCGGCTGAAACTACGGAAAATTGGTGAAACAAGCAAGGGTGCTGTTTTCCTGATGAACTGGATACCAGCACAAGGGGGAAGGAGACCAACACAGTGAAAAATCAACACCTACCAAATTAGAGAGCCAGAGCCCCAGAGGACCCCAACACCTCATCACTGAAGCAGACCAAAAATGAACCCAACATAGCTCAGGGAAACTTTGCGGAAAAGGGGGTGGAAAGAATGTCAGAGCCACATGTTGGGTCATGATATGCAGAGACATTTATTGTACCAGTAACTGTGGACTAACTCCACAGTGCACGACCCATTTACATCAACAAGGAGGGGCCAATGGGGAAGGGGTAGGTCATGGATGAGCCTAATAATGGTACCAAACTGTCTGTACTTGCAGAATAGAAAACTCATAAAAAATAAAATAAAATAAAAATAAATTTTAAAAAAGAAAACAAAAAAATTCCATTCATTTATTGGCAAGCAGAGAGAGAGTTAGAAGATAGAAAGACAGGCTCTTAATTCTGAGCCACTTGTCTAGCCCATAATCACTGCTTTGCTCTCAGGCCCTGTTACACTATAAGCTAGATTTACCTATATTCTCTTTAATTTTGCTAGATTATTTCTTTGTAGAATTTTATCTGTTTCCTCTACATTTTCTAATTTATCTTGTGAGTTTCCAAAATATTTCTATGACCCTCTAGATTTTATAGGTTTCTGTTGTAATGTTTCCTTTGCCTCTCTAATTTTATTTACTTGGGCCATCTTTCAATTGTTTTTTGTTAATTTCAGTCAGGTTTTGTGGATTACATGCATTTTTTCCAAATTATTATTTGCTTATGTGAGTCTTTGTATTGTTCTTTTAACCTATATTTAATTAATTTTATCCCAGATATTTATTATTACTGCCCACCTGCTCATTTTGACTTTGGCTTGTTCTTATTTTTCCTGAGACTTTGAGGTGCATCCTTTTATTATATATTTGGGTTGTATTTCACATTTTGATCTCAGTCCAGTTAGAGTGGCAGTCATCTAAACAATCAAATGGCATGTGCTGGGGGCATGTGGGGAAAGAGGAAGCCTCACCCACTGCTGATGACAGTGTACAGCCACTAAGGAAATCCATATAAGAAGCCTTCACAAGCTGAATTTTGCCATTAGGCCCAGCTAGGTGACTCCTGGGCATAGACCATAAAGACTAACCAGGTACTGTAGAGACACTTTCTCAGCCATGGCTGCTGCTGCTTTATTCACCACAGCCAGGAACGGAGATCAGCCCAATTGGGAATGAAAATGTATGTAGCATCCTTCCTGCAGAGGAGAACTCAGATGCTGCCAATCCCCTATTTCATAGATCCAACATTAGTTTTTTCTTTATGGGTCTTCTCTTGCATAACTTATTTACTTATGTAACATATTTCAAAATGTGAGATACCACACAATTTGCACTTTCCAGTTTTTTTTGATGTAACATATTTTCTATTTTAATTAAAAATATTTTGTTTAATCAATTATTTATTTATTAAGGAGAGAGACAGAGGCTGCTAGAGAGAAAGAAGGGGTGTGCCAGGACCTGTAAGCCACTGCAAATGAACTCCAGATGCATGCACCCTTATGCATCTGGCATACATGGGTACTAAGGAATCAAACCTGGGTCCTCTGCCTTTGCAGGCAAGTACCTTAGAAGGTAAGCCATCTCTTGAGCCCTATTTTGTACTTTACACAAATCATGAGGACTAGTAAACATAAACAGTCACCTCAAATTCTAGCAAATATGTCTGGTGAATGAAGAAGGGATAGTTTCAACATAGAAGAAAAGAGATTTTCATAGGTGAAAAAATAATTGAACAAAATTAACTTGTAATGTCATTCACACCTCATGCCACACATTCCTGGGTTTTGTCTCATCTAGACTAGCTCTGCACTAACTTGGATTTTTATCACAGCTTTTCTTGGCCGGGTTTTGGATAGTTCTCATCCACATTGGATACTAAAGACAGAATAATTTTTTTAACAGTTACATAATTTCTGTACACAAGGTATCAAGTTATGTGACATCAGGAGGGGAGGCAGGGATGAGGGTAAGATGGTACCAACATGTGCTATTTACATATTGAGTATGTCCATAAGCAATTAAAAAAATGGTGAAATGCAGAAATTTTTTTAACTCACTTTGTTTTAGGGCACTTAATGGAAAATACTCTAGAAGTTGTTAAGCGCTATAACATTGTATATGAATTTGGTATGACATCTTGGTCTCCTTGACAGGAAAACTGCCCCACTCAGTAAAACCTGAATGATGTTCCTGCTGAAAATATAGCTATTGCACATTAGGGAGAAAATATAAATCACACCATCAACTTTAGAACAGCATGTGACCCTCAGACTGTGAGTCTACCCCATTTGTTACATTACACACGTGAGACTGATATGTTAATCTGAGTCCTATTGACAGTGATACCCTCAATAATAGGTGCCAAAAGAGAGGGGCAAGAAGCTTGAATGAGCTGCGGTACGTCTATTAAGTGGTAAAGTACGCTTAAAATACACCCAGGGAGACATAGAATCCTTTAGAAAAAACACACAGGTGTTCCTTCTAGGCAGTCAAATAAACACCTCTGTGGCCAATTTTGCTTTATGTGACGTCCTGAATGTTATGAATAAATGCGATGCTGGCTCTAAGTAATGCCCCATCTGGTGTGTGGCCAGACTGGCTTTCACATATGTTGGTGTCACAACTGATGAGTGTTTTTGAATGCTAAATGGAGACATGTTCTGATGTGCTGGAAAGGACACTAAAGAGATCTCTACTTAGCTTTCATATAGAAAAGCCATACTGCATAATCCTTCATTTATACATTGCTTCCAAATGAACCCAGAAATCTGATGAAAAATGAAAATTGGGCATCATTCACACGGCCATCTCTCTGTGTCTTTCTACTTGAAACTATATATTTTTATTTAATTTATTTTTTTTTTGAGAGAGCATGAGTGAGAGTGTGTGTATGTGTGTGTGTGTGTGTGTGTGTGTGTGTGAGAGAGAGAGAGAGAGAGAGAGAGAGAGAGAGAGAGAGAGAGAGAGAGAGAGAGAAGGAGAGAGAGAGAGAAGGAGAGAGGGAGTTTGTGCACTGGGGTCTCAGCCACTGAAATCAAACTCCTAATGCTTGTCCCATCTAGTGGGTATAGGGGTTGGAGTGGTGGCTCAGCAGTGAAGAAGCTCACCACCCAAACCCAAGGATCTGAGTTTGAGTCCCCAGTACTAATGTAAAGCCAGATGAACAAGGTGGTTCATGCATCTAGAGTTAGTTTGCAGTGGCTGGAGGCCCTGCTGTGCCCATTTTCTTTGTATCTGCCTCTTTATCCTATGTCTCTCTTCCTCTCTCTCTCTCTCTGAAATACATAAAAAATTACAAAAAATAGGTGGGTATAGCAATCAAGTTTTATTGAAGTCACCTGAATTTTTAATATCAATGCAAATCTGTAAGATTCAAGCACAAAGGGGGTGGGGGCTAGAGCCCAGTGGTCTGCATGACTGAAGTTATGACTAAGGTTAACATGGGCCCTTCAATATATTGTAATGTTTTCATTTTTGCTGTTAAGCTTTAACATGTTATATCAGGTGACTAGCAATTTGTGTATCATAAAGTAAATTTTACACTTCAAAGAGCTATGACTTATCTGTGTCTTTTTATTCACCACAGTGTGAAATAATTTTGTCTCATAGTGGAAACTAAAAACAAACCACAATAAAGAACAGGACTCAAGGTTTTCACTGAATTTAGTCACAAAAAAAAAAAAAAGAATTGAGAGACAGAGGGAAAAGTTGCTAAATAACACTGTATATTTTGTGGAAACAGAACAGAATGTTAGCAGCAGAAAATTAGCAGCAATGGCAACTACCCAATGATTTTTGAGAAAAAAAAAATTAGAGAATGCTTGACATTTTGGAACAGGAATTTTGGTGCATTCCCCTTTGAAAGATGGATGCTCTCATTCAGTAAAATACTTGAGAGATGGTCACTACTGGACAAGTTTGTAGTATGCTCATGTCAGCATTCACAATTTTTCATGAGTATTTTCAGATGTGGTTGGAGTGACCTAGGTCATATATCTGCATCTAAAGTTAAGGTGGGGATGTTCTTTCGTGATGTAGAAGGCATAATGTGTGAAAATTTAAAAACAATTAACTTTTAGCTTAAAAGGAAAGATTTTTAAATAACTTAGAACAGCTAGATTAGAGGAATTTCAATGGTGCGGTTTAAGGGCAAATGCTATTTTACTTAAAGTATTGATGTTTTAGACACTATAGCCTATGGGAGCACATAATCACTGCCTTTTCAGCTCTTAATTAGAAGTTAACTGCCAGGCAATATCACTGAGCCAAAATCAAGATTACCAGTGTTCTCTATCCAATACGGTTCCTCTCATTTTCTGGAATTTGATGTTTTTCTCTGCAAAGGGAAAGTCATGAACTACCATGTCTCCAAGACCTCTAGTTTCCCACCACCACTGTGAACAAGGCCTATCCAATGGAGCAGTTAATATGAGCCTAATGACAAGAGAATTCTCATGCAAATTTTCCACCAGAACCACTGTGCATTAATTAATTAATATTCATGTTATCCTAGACTTGGTATGGCAACATAAGTATAATACCATGGATAGCTAGGTGACAGACAATAATAACAGGAAGGTCAAGTGAAGCTTAATCACTTCGGTGTATATCTACAGGACATTGGCTTTTGGCTATTTGGTGTGATCACAAACTGATAGCACAAGTGTAGCATATGCTATATATGTGTGTAAGTACATGTATATTCCTTTTTACCTTCTGTGCTATTCCTCGTATTCACATTTTTATTTTTGTTTTTGTCTATCTTGGTAGCAACTGAAGCCATTTGTCTAGGCTATGCGCACATATATATTATGTAACACATGTCTTCAGACCACTGCACTTTATTTCCTGTGTCTTACTGCTTGCAGTTTTCCTTATTGACCCAATGTTTATCATAATGTCAAATCTGTCATATTGGCAGTATAAAATAGCCAAACATGTTCACTGTAACCTTCAGTGAGTAATATGTATGGGGGCAAATACATAAAGTGTACTTTATTTAAAATAATAAAGAAAAAGCCTTGGGGATGAGAAGAAAACTTCTGTATCCTTATGGTTTATCTATTAATACTTTAATACATATTTTTGTTTTCTTATTGTGGCTTATGCATTATTATTTCAATATATAATTTTGCCACAGCATTAGTTATTAGAATAATTGTGTGCTTTATACACATGAATGAGGAGGATGGGTCTAAAGCCTAAATGAATGTTTTCTGTGATAGGATATATCAAATGGAAACCACTAAATAATTGATAATTCAATATCAGCAGAATAAAATATCAGAGAAGATGACTTTCTCTTATAAAATAATGATACCCAATGAAATTGCTCACCTTTCCTCCTCTTCCTAGATATAATTTATTCTTTTAAACCAGTACTGTCATAATTTATTAGCAGCTGATTCTTCATTATCTTTATGGGAATTTTATCTCATTTAACCTTCATAAGTGACTATTGCATATCAGATCAATATCTGGTGAACTTTCATCTGACACTTTTATGTCTAAGGTGGTGCTTGTTTATCATGCCACATACTGCATACAAAGAGTTGCCTTTTAATGGCATGGACCCATGTTCCAAAAAAAAATTATGATATCTATTTTATATCAATTTATTATTGTTATATATAATTTTTTCCATCATATCAGTTTCTCAAAATTTAAATGCCTAATGAGTATTTATATGCATATTTTGTGATATTTCAAATCTCATTCTTTACAAAAAATTTTATAACATGTGTGACTAAATAGGAAAGTATGCCAATTTCATTCCATCAATAATTTTGGCAGTATATGAAATTTTAATCCTGTGATGTTACAGCTATGTGTTCACATTGTCTTCTCTGGCTAGGCCTGTCTTAAGTTGCTGGCAAGCAGCTGGAGGATGACTGCCCTCTCTCAGACTACCACATCTAGAAAGAGTCCACTCTGTTCCTGGGGAGGCATCTGGCCTATGTGGTGGCATCAACCAGCTCTTCCTGAGCCAGCTTGCCCAGAAACGCAACTCCAACAAGATGACGTGCTGCAAGGGCTACGCTCGTCTATACACCCCGTGCTGTGAACTGCCCTGAGAATAAGTGTGGCCACACCAACATCAGAACAACAGAACAAGAACAGAAGAAGGTCAAGGAAAGCCATGACCTCGGGATCCAAATAAAGTCCCCTTACATCGAAAACAAAATCAGACAGCACGTAAAGGAACATAACTCAAGTGCAAAGTCAGATGATTGCGCATTACCTTTATTTATGGTTGTGTCAGGTGACCCTCTTACCGCATCTCAGGCACATTTTTATGTTCTAGGTAAGACAGACTTCGTCATCAAAGTCTTAAGAACACACCACTGCTTTAGAACAATGAGTCTGGTTAATATTTCCCTCACATCATGTGAGATTATTTTGGCCAAATTAAAATTTGGGCCAAAAATAAAAAGGAAAAAACAAAAAAAGTCTCTTCATTTGAATAAGTATATTCCAAGAAGGAAAATTTGCCTAATTAGTAATGCATTATACTTCCAGTTATTCTCTGATTTTCAAGCCAAATAAAATAAATATCTTATACTAAACTATTTTAAAGTTAAATAAAACATTCATATAAAAATTTTGCCTAATGCACAATATTTAAAGGTATTTTAGTTACTGAAATAAAACAGAAATGAATGCCTATTGCATTGGATATAAATTCCTACTATCATGCTAATTTGTTCTCAGAAGAATGTGCAATTTCAGACTTTCTGTGGATGAAAAGTCAGGGCTTAGTATTAACACTGCTCAAAAGCAGAATTTTTGATTAATATTTTCCAACAATGAAACAAATGTACTATTTACCTTATTTTAAAGGTCTGTTAAGAAAAGTTGTATTTCAAAGAGCATATGATTGTACTATTAATAGAATTCAATTTCTTAAGATTTGAATGTTGAGAGTCTTAACTTTCTTGTTGGCTATTCACAGGATATCTCCTACAGTTTCTTTCTTTCTTTCTTTTTTTTTTTTTTAACAACGTCTATACTTACAGACAAGTAACCATAATAATTCCCTACCCTGCCCCACTTTCCCCTTCACTACTCAACTCTCCATCATACCCATCCCTCTCTCCCCATTAGTCTCTCTTTTACTTAGATCTTATAGTCTTTTACTCATATTATGAAGGTCTAGTGAAGGTATTTCTAGGTACTATAAGGTCATGGATATCAAGACCAATTTCTGTCTGGACAGTTGCATTGTAAGGAGTGGTACCCTTCCTTTGGCTCTCACATTCTTTCCACCACCTCTTCCACAATGGATGGGCCCTGGAGAGTATGATACAGTTGTTTCAGTCCTGGACACTCAGCACTATGTTGTTCTCAGCACTATGTTGCCCTTTGGATCATCCCAGTGGTCATCGCCACCTGAAAAGAGAAACTTTAACCAGAAGTGAGAGTAGCAATAATATATGAATATGAACATTAAGTGCAGTGCTTTCAGGGAAGTTTGATGAGAATAATATATGCATTTAACCAGCCAAGTGCAGGTTTTATACCCCTAAGGCTCATGATCTCCCGTGCCATAAGGTTTTGATTAGGTTTTCAGTACTAGACATGCATTCCATTCCATAGAGTGGGCCTCTAGCCCAATTAGAGAACAGTTTGTTTCCCCCAGAGCAGACATGCCACCATTGCACCTATTTGGTCATTTGGCCTATGTGGTCAAACTTGAGGCTTCTAGTGTCTTCTGCTGATGACTTCTGTCTCCCATAAGGCTGCATGCTGTGTAGCTTTTTCCAGCTTTGAGTTGGCTGGTCTGCAGGGAGAAGGATTTCAGCTCAGCAACAGCTGAGTCACCCCCTTGTGCATCTGGCTGGCATGGGTCCCGGAGAATCGAGCCTCAAACTGGGGTCCTTAGACTTCACAGGCAAGCGCTCAACCACTAAGCCATCTCTCCAGCCCCAGAATCAGATCATCTTAAGCAAGCCCAAGTCTTGGCCCACCTCTATGCTGCTCTTCTTCATTTGTAGATCTGTAAACTAGAGGTCTAGGAATAATGTTGTCTCTGGGATCTTCCTTCCCTATTATTCTCCCTTTCTATGAAGAAACATGTGTTTTCAGAGGAGCAGTTTCATGAGCTGCATCCCGATTTTGCAATTTATTTTTTTCAGTCCATCTTTTCAATTTTCCTCCTCGAACTCTTTGTGGGTTTTCTGCTGAGATCACTGGCATTAACACCACTATACAAAGGCTGCATTTACAGATCTCTTGAGATCCTTCCATTTTTAATTTTCCGTTGGACTCCATGGAGAGAATTTCAGGACAACAGTGTTATGTTCCTAGAAATCTTTCTTATTGCTAAACAAGTACATTTCACTTTGTACCCTGATATCTCTTCATTGTAGTCTCGGTGTGACAGAATACTCTGACCTCTGAGTCTGTGTAAGGTTTTCACAAAATATAGTAATTTTATTCACTTATTTTCTGTAGAATAAGTCTCATCTCTATTCTGTATTTTCTATTTTGAAATAGTTATTTTTGAAGTCCCTTCTTATCCTCTACAGAGGCTGGTAATTTCAGGGTAGTTAGCCTTTACCTCCTGGTTAAACAGTTCTCTTTATCGATGTTTGAATGTGGTTTGAAAGATACCCATTAACACTTTGGAAATCTTTTTAGCCAGATAACCAACTTCATCACTTACATAGCATGCCTTCAACCAAGCGTAAGTACACAGCTTTGGCAGGTTGGTGCTGCAGAGTCCTTTCTTCTTCCATTTGCCCATAGAACTTCCTCACTGACAATGTTCACACAATCCAAATTTCTATTAACAGTCTGTTCAAGGTACTTTATTATTTTTTAATTTTTTTTTTTTTTTTTTTTTAGTATTAGCCATGAGTGGTGAATCAGACCTTTAATCCCAGTACTTGGGAGGCAGAGGTAGGAGGATTACAGTGAGTTCAAGTCCACCCTGATACTACATAGTGAATTTTAGGTCAGCCAGGGGTATAGTGAAATGCTACCTTACAAACACACCACACAAACACCACACACACATACACACACACACACACACACACACACACACACACACACACACACACACAGGTACATTCATGTAAGGAAAGATAGAGAGGAGTGGGAAAGGGAGAAGAAGTGGTATGCCAGGGCTGGGCCTCTTACCACTGCAAATAAACTCCAGACACATGCACCACTTTATGCTTCTGGCTTTCCTTGAGTACTGGGGAATTGAACTCAGGCAAGCAGGCTTAACAAGGAAGTGCCTTATCTGCTGAGCCCAAGGTACTTTATTATTAATCACTGATGCAACTGGAGTCAGAAAATGATCTGAACTTCAAGATTATATAGCGTATCTGTAGCCTGCTGATGTTTTCTCATAGATGAATCATTTCTATCTGATGATGGGCTACTTCTGAGTACTTACTGTGTCCAGCAGAGCGAGCTTATAAAAGGAAGCTCTGTATTCATTTGCACATGGTGTGCCATGCTTAAACATTCTGTGTCTACATGGACCAGGTAACATGCAGTACATGTGTATCAATATCAATTTGCTATACAAGACCCACGATCTGTGCTTTCATTCTCCCACAGTGGTCTATCCTATGTTTTACCTTACAGATTTTGCTAACACAGACATTTTCACTATGATCATAGATTGTGACGGGTTTATAAACTATGTGGTAAGGATTTTGGTGCTATCATGCGGACCTGTTGCAAACCCTTTTTCTCATCTAAAGTTCTTTTAAATGTTGGTTGTCATCTATGGGCCACCTTATGTAAGGATCAGATCTATTCTTTTAGGCATAACCTCCTCAGATCTAGCAGGTGCTCCCTTCTTTGTAGTAGGCCATGACAGATGCAGAAATTTGCTTTTCCTTAGTCAATACCCTAGCATTCTCTAGGCACAGGAACCTTAAGAAAGTCAGTGAAATAGTATGTCCCTAAGGTTTTGGAGAATTTGGCTCTATTTCTACGGATTCTGGTATATTGACCAATGAGTGTATATTTGCCTTTTCCAATCATAATGATGTCACCAATTACCATGCATTAGGATAAAACAGATCAAGCAAGTGATCAGACCCATGTCTATCTTGGTTAATCAATGAGTTTATTTGGGGGGTTGCTTCCAGTGCATGGGTGAGGTGTTATTTACAAAAGCATGGGCAGCTTATAAGTAGCTACGCTCCCAAGAAATCTCCTTCTTCTCCAGAAAATTTTAAACACTTACTGTCCAAGAGGAGAGGGGGAGCCTGGTGAGCCTCATGAGTCCTCTCTTCTCCTTCCCTCAGAGGGACCTGTCTCCCTATGAAGAAATGTCACAAGATTTCTGATCACTTTGATCATCACTGTCCCTGGCCCGTGGAGTGTTGATTACCAGAGCTTGTGGTCACTTCTATGACTTTGTCTGTACACTGTCTCTCATACCTGGATTTCTTTCATTCTTCAGTGTGTTCTTGCTGGTTCCTGCTAAAGACACCACCACTGTCACTGTGGGTGCTCTTTCCTTTCCTGCTTCTGAAAACCTCCACCACTGCCCACTGGGCACATCACTGCTACCACCGGGGGAATTTCACAATTTCAATGAAATTAAAAAAAAAAAAAAGTTGGGAAGCCAGATTTACTTCAAACACATACCTCTACAACCTGGCCACATTTATATGCAATTATAAGTGTCAGTAGTAACTTCATTTTGATAACTTAACAATACATATAAAGGCTGGGGTGATGGCTCAGTAGTCAAAAGTGCTTGTTTGAAAAGCCTGATGTCCTGGGTTCAATTCCCCAATACTCATGTAGAAGCCAAGTATGCAAGTGTGACATGGGTCTGGAGTTCATTTTCAGCCTTAGGAGGCCCTGACACACCCATACTCTGTGTCTCTCAAATTAATAAACTAATTAACTAATTAATTAAAATGTACAAATACATGTTCCCAAGTTGTTTAATGGCAATGCATTTGGGAGTATAAATGTAAGTATTCACTTTTCTGTGACATCAATTTCATGTTTTTTATTTTCTATTGCCACGTAGTTAAATACATATAAGTTTCATCACCCGAAACAGCAAGCATCATGTCATTATTAAGTCATGAATGGGGTTGAACTGTGCAAGATGCCTTATTAAGTTTCAGTTAAGCTGTTGCTTGGAATATTCTGTGGCATCCCTGTGGGAAAATTTGTTACCAAGTCCAGCTAGGGGGGCATGGGGTCCTGGAGAGGATTTCATCTTTGAGAATCATGAGCCTCAGCTCCACACTATTGGCCACCGTCCCGCCCAGTAACTTGCAGTGTTAGACTTCACAGAATAACCCCAACACAGCAACCGTCCTTCATAGGAGTGATCCAGAAGTAAATTGCCTGGAGGGCAAGGACAGCAGGCTTGAGACTCAGCCTTTTAGGAAGCATATTTGAAGTCACATTGCATTACGGCTGCTCTACCACAGCCAACATGGAAGAAGCCATGTGCCCATCTGGTGTGCACAAGCGAAGGGCAATGTGTGATGTGTATACCCAGAGGCTGGTTAATTGGGTGTCACTTAGAGTCTGACCATCACACTTCTCTAAGAGTTCTTATGGGACTTCTTATATTTTGATGATATTGCACTGTATAAAAAAATAGAGTCTCCGGGTCATTCTGAATTTCCTACTATTTAAGTTGTTGGCTAGAAGTGAGACTTTTGACCAGTCATTAAATGGTGGGTGGCTTCATTTCTTTTCTGGAAATTTTTTTTTTTTTAATTTAATTTATTAGTTTTCTTTTCAGTAAATACAGGCAGTTTGGTACCATTATTTAGGCTCATCTGTGATCTACCCCCTCCCATTAGACCCTCCTTGTTATTGAAAATGGGTCATGCATTGTGGAGTTAGCCCCCAGTTATTAGTATGATAAATGTCTCTGAAATTCATGACCCAACATGTAACTCTGACATTCTTTCCGCCCCCTCTTCCGCAAGATTTCCCTGAGCCATGTTGGGTTCATTTTTGGTCTGCTTCAGTGCTGAGGTGTTGGGGGCCTCTGAGGCTCTGGCTCTCTGATTTGGTAGGAGTTGATTTTTCTCTGCATTGATCTCCTTCCCCTTTGTGCTGGTATCCAGTTCACAGGAAAACATCACCCTGAAGACTCCATACACAGCTGACACGTAAATTGGAATGACATGGCTGGAAGCCAGGAGAGAGTCAGTCCCTAGACAGTCAGCGTGTCTAGTGCCAGAAGGCGCTACATAGGCGACTGGGGGAAGTGACCAAGATCTGTCCAAGCAACACATTGTTTAACCTAAGTAGCAACAATTAACCGGATGTGATACCCACACAAGTGCAATAGTGGTACACAGCCATGGTGAGGAATCAATTGCTCTTGATTTGGCTAACTGATCCACTCAATGGTATTAGACCCTTAGCTGGAGCTGGGAAACAAGTCAGAACCATACCCAAACACAAGCCCACTCTACAATATCAAGCTACCATCAATCAAGAGGGCCTACACCTATCAAACTGTCTATCAAAAAAGTAAGTGTTATCTCAATTTTCTGGGTGCTAACTTACTCTCCGTTGGAGAATCTGCTTCTCTTTTCCAGATAGATGCAGGTCTTAAGAAAAGAGCTGCCGCAACATACCTCAGAAGGGGCCCAACTGAAACTAAGGACAACTGGCCCGAAATAAGCAAGGGTGATGTTTTCTTTTCTGGAAATTTTGATACTAATGTTAGTCATGACCAAGTCAGAAAGTCACAGTATTTTTTTTTCTCAGTGTGTGGCACTTAGCATGAGTTTTATACACATTTATTAAAATAAAATACACAGGTGGTTATTAGAATATAATAAATTCCTTTAATTAATTACAGGCTTACATAATTATGAACACATAAAGTTGGCTTTGAAGCAGTTTTATAAAATTTTAATAAAAATTTTATAAATTTGTAAGTAATCATCTCTCTCTTTTCATTTCTAGGTTGGGTCTCACCCAAGCTTGGGCTGAGCTGGAATTCACTGTGTAGTCTCAGGGTGGCCTTGAAGTCATGGCAAACCTCCCATCTCTGCCTTCCGAGAGCTGGGATAAAAGGTGTGCACCACCATGTATGGCTAATAATCATCTCTTTTGTTCTTTAAAACTCTATGGTATAAATGCAACCCTTTTATTATGAATGTTTTCATGAATTCATGTGTTTTACTTTTGCCATCTCAGTTTAGTAACGCAGTGCTTAAAATGAGTAATCTCTTCTGACTGATCTTCAGCCTTTTCTTTACTGAATTATAAGTACATTGGTCAGCAAAATGTGGTTCTTATAATGGTTCCCACCTCCACTCACCCTCTCTGCAGCAGCCGAGATGCCAGCCAGAGGCTGTGTGACCTCACAGACTCTCAAGAGCCCTTGTTTTACATGTAATACCATAGAGATGAGCAGGACACTTTGGGGACTAGTGGATTTCCTGAAAAGGTATTTAGGCTGCACCTGTTCTTTCGAATAACCTCTGAGCTTCACAGTGATTACTTATATATGTTGTTACATGGTACATATTTCAGCAACAATAAGTAGCAAGCTTAGTTATGTTTCCAGAATATATTATCAAGTTTATTTATTTTTAAGACTTCTTGAGCCATGTGGCCAACTAAGAAAAAGTGACAAGATTTAAGAACCTATTTTTATTAGATTTTAATATGCTTTCCTTTGCTTTATACATTCTATTTTATGAGAATATTTAATTACATAATATATAGTAAAATATGGCACGTTAGAGGGTCAAATGTATAATAGTTTTTTAAACTATTTTTTTTAATTTTAGAGAGCACACAAGAGATAATGGAGATACAGAGAGAATCGGGGCAACAGGGCCTCAGCCACTACAATCTAGCTCCAGGTGCTTGCTCCACCTGGTAGGCATGTACAACCTTGCATTTGCCTTACCTTTGTGAGTCTGGCTTAAGTGGGATCTGGAGAGTCAAACATGGGTCCTTAGGCTTGACAGGCAAGCCCCTTAACTGCTAAGCCTTTTCTCCAGCCCAATTTTTATGTTTTTATTTTATTTTATTTTATTTTATTTTATTTTATTTTATATTATTTTATTTTATTTTATTTTATTTTATTTTATTTTATTTTATTTTATTTATGAGAGAGAGAGAGAGAGAGAGAGAGAGAGAGAGAGAGAGAGAGAGAGAGGAGAGAATGAGCATGCTAGGGCCTTCAGCCACTGCAAATGAACTCCAGACGCATGTGGCATCTTGTGCATCTGGCTTACGTAGGTACTGGGCAATGAATATGGGTTCTTTGGCTTTGTAGGCAATATATTTAACCACTAAGATATCTCTCTAGCCCAGTTCTTATGTATTTTTAAGATTAGGGTGCTTTATTTTATTTAAATGAAAGGTGTTTTCATTGAGGCACATATCTGTTTTAGAGGCTGTTTTGTTTTGTGTTAGTGATGGTTTTATAATTTCAATAATAGTGCAAATGAGAGTCTCACAATGTGCTTTTCCTTTATGCTCTTCATGATTTTACAAATGCCACCACCTTTCCATTTAGCTATAAGCTATGAGCTCTCTTTGCCAACATCCTAGGGGACAGATATAAGGAATAATATAATCTGACAATTAAATAACCATAAATGACTAAATAAATGTCCAAATCACTAGGGGGTAAAGAAGGTCATAGAATCTACATTTCAGCAGGCAGAGCAGGAATAAATTATGCCCTAGAGAATTTAGCAGTGTTTAAGAAGGCAGAGCATTACCTGTGTTAATAATCGACAGAGGACGAAGAAAGGTTTAATTAACCTAGTCATTAACCTTAAAAGTTTAAAAGAATTTACCACAAGAGAAAAAGTAGCAAATCTATTTTCTTTTTCCCAATGAGTGCTATTCATTTGTACAACAAATATGGGACACCCATTCTAGTGACAAACTTTCATGGGGTTTGCTACTTAATCAAAGAAATTGAAATTAAATTAATTTTTAGAAAGTTGTGGCCTTTTCAGTCCCAGATATATGCTATGTGGCTTAATGTATTTAAGAGGGAACTTGAGTAAGTATTTGGCAGTAAGAAAATTAGCAACTAGAGTTGAAAGCTGATGACTTAGGGCATGTACAAAAGGACATGGATTTATATGGAGAGAATAATAGGATTGCAGAGCTTGTATTAAATATTAGGTGAGCAACTGTTTGGTAGGGAAAGAAAACGGTGTTGGCAGAACAGTGGAAAAAACAGGAAAGAACATAAATGGAGACATAGATTTGTACTTAGAGTATTAGAGGGCCTAAGCTTTGGAGATACTGAAATACACAGCCTTCTTAAAATAAATACAAAATATGCCAAACCATAAGTATAAGTGATCAACATTACTCTTCAAGTGATTAGTTAACACATTTTGTTTTAAAATATGAGATGCCTGAAAATTTCTAAATTTCACACTTTCCTGGGACTATAATTCCTAGTGGGGATTTCAAGATGTATTAGAGTGCTGATCATACAAATAATTGTAGACCACATGAACTACTTTACTGGGATTCTAGGGGAAAAAAAAAAAAAACAAAAAACAAAACTGTAAGTAACTCTGTTTGCAGAGGAGGAAGAATGAATATGTTAGGCCCAGATATAATCAGAAGATGTAATGCTACATTAAGGAAGGAGGGAGAAAAGAAACAGATTTGATATGTCATTTGAGGTGAAGTTCAAATTAAAATTTTTGAAGCTTTTAATTATTTTTTTTTCACTCAGGTAGATTTTATTTATTGCAATTTTGTACACTTGGATATCAGAGATACTTTGGGGAGGGCCTGCTATTTTGCTCTTTGTTTCATGGGAAGCAGTCAGGGGAAGTCATGTTGAAGTATTTGAAATCTGTGTACCAACTTCTGGAGTCCAAGGAGAACTGTGTTCTATCAACTTTTGTGTCTCAGGGTCATTGCTGTATACTAAGCTGTTGAGTGGAAGACAATGGCTGCCAGAGTCAGGCTGTGTCCCCATGTAGCAGAGGAGGAACCCGACTGAGATGGGGAAAGATTAGCCAGAGGGTGTGAGTGCAATTAAAACAGTGTGTTTGAAGGAGAAGCGAGAGCACAACAACACAAGTGTATAATTCACTCTGAGTAAACCAGTATTGAAACAAGGAGAGCCTCTAGATAAGTGAGGAGATTTCTGAAAGACAAATTTGCACACTGAGTTTCTAGGAGCTTTGCATTCACGTTCATTGATTTTTTTTTTTCCAAAGGGATTTAATAGAGAGAATCTTTTTAGCCTTTGTTCATCTGATAATTAATTTTTTATTGAGTGCTCACCATGAAATAAGAGAGAAAACAGAGAATACAGGACAGAGAAAGAGAATAAAGGGTTTTCTTTACATAAACTTTATAATCTACTCTTCAAGTGGTGGAATAAAGACACCAAACCAATTAGTAAACATGAGATGAAGAAAAATTAAAGCATACAGAGAATAAAATGACAATGAATATGGAAGTAAAAAGGACTGTTAAAGATATTTAAGAATCATGCTTAGAAGTGGTGGTTTTTGAACAGACACCTAGATGAGGAAAAACACATACAAAATGACAGATGCATGTACCTGGAGTGGTAAAATAACTTTATGTTCTTAAAAAAAATGAGTTAATCCAATAAGCTTATTAAAGACGTAGCCATGGGGAGAACTGGTTGACCAAAATATGAGGTGTAACATTTTAAGCCAAGAAATGAAAAAAAAAAAAATGTTTTTGCTCATTTAGAGTAAGACAAATCAGCGTTAGAATTTTCTTATGCTTTTATTACTAGACGTGGACATTTCTTGTATGTAAACAGCACATGTTGGTACTATCATTTCCCTGATCCTTTCCCTTTTCTGAAAAGGCCTTCCTCCTTGGAGATGCAGATCAACCCCATGGGTATTGTGGGTCATGCATTATGTGGGCAGCAGTCAGTCAGTTATGGGGGAGAGACCATGTTGCAATGTCTCTGTGCAAAATGTCCCAACTTGTGGCTATAACAACATTCCCTGAGACCTTAAGTCTACTTCGGTGATGGGCACTTAGGAGCATCTAGATGTCTGGCTTGGTAGGTGTTGAGTGTCCTCAGTGTCTTCCTCCATCACCCTAGTGCTGAAATCAGCTTAATTAAGAGTGCAGCATCCTTGTTAATTGTCCTAATTCCTCTGTGTTTTCAGATGTGGCTGGGGTGGAAGGCTCTGGGTCATTTATCTCCTCAAGTCCAGTTCCCATCTGAAAAAGAGGAGCAGGTTCTCTAATGGAGAGTGATGTCAGTGCCAGTTAAATGGGATAACCCTTATTAATTTAGAGAGAATTATAAGGGTTTAGACACTTTTATAGTGTAAGGTTAGTGGAACTTGACAAAGGAAAGCAGAATTATTATCTGGATATGATTCTGATTTTTTTCCTCATTCCAGATATGGTTTTCTTTCCACTGAGTGGATTTGTTAGCCAATCCAACTGCAGTTGACTACCCAAAATTGCTGTGTGCCACTACTGCACTTGTGTGAGCATCACATCATGTTGTCTGCTTCTGAGTCACTTACATTTTAAGTTGCTTGGACAGATAGATGTTGGCCACTTTCCCCTGGTAGCTCATGTAGCACCTTCCAGCACTAGATGGGATAATTATATGAGGACTGGCTCTCCTCTGGATTCCAATCAGGTCTCTCCATGGTCCCTGACAACAGCGATTGGTGTCTTCATCTGTAGGGTCTTACCATTAACTTCTGGTGGGTAATCAAGTGCACTGACACAAGCCTGTCTTGTTTGTTTTGGGAGATTTAGTTGGTCTCTGATTAACAACTTATTGTGGATGTAGACCACATCCTGGTACAAGGAATTACACGACAATGCCATGGGAAAAGAAAAAAAAAATATAAATATATCCAAAGAAAAAAGAGAAACAGCAGAAATTTAGGTAAGGTTTCATCTCTCTCTCTCTCACAGGAACCTTGATTCAGGTGCTCCCTCTAAGGTTTGCTTGAGGGTTCCACTTTTTAGTCTTATTTCCAGGGTATGGGATTCTATGGTACCAGTTGAATCTGGGTTCAGATTTTGTTTCCCCCTGACCCTTTTCCTTCCCCCAAGTCCTACTCTCCCTATTGTTCAAACTTTAAGATGCATTCAGTTATGTCAGCAACTAGGGCTGATCCAGGTTAGGAACTGCAGATGAGTGAGATCATGTGACAGTTGTTTTTCTGTGATTGTGTGAGTTCACTTAGAATGATCTGTTCCATGTTCAACCATTTTTCACATCCTTTGCTAGTGTTATTCAAAGGTATTTAATTTTTTTGTTATTGAAAATGGGACAGTCTCACTCATTTATTTCTCTGTATATTTGTCCTTTGCATATAAAAAGCTACTGATTTTTGTGCATTAATTTTGTATCCTGCCACTTTGAGGAAGGAATTTATGACCTTTAGACATTTTGGGAAGGAGACTTTTGGGTCACTTATATATAGCATCATGTCATCTGCAAATGGGGCTAACTTGACTTCTTCCTTTCTAATTTGAATCCCTTTTATTTCTTCCTCATGTCTTATTGCTTGGGCTAGTACTTCTAGTAGTATCTTGAAGAGCAGTGGTGAGAATGGGCACCCCTATCTTGTTCCCAATCTCAGTGAGATTTCTATGAGTTTTTCCCAATTAAGAATTATTTGGGCTTTAGGAACTTTATGTATAGCCTTTATTGTGTTGAGATATGAACTCTCTATGCCTATTCTTTCCAGTATTTTGATCATGAAGTAGTGTTGTATTTTGTCAAAGGCTTTCTCTGCATCAATTGAGATGATCATGTGGTTCTTATGGTTCAGTTTATTTATGTAGTGTATTACATTGACTGATTTCTGTATGTTAAACCATCTGCATCTCTGGAATGAAACCTACCTGATCAAGGTGGATAATGCTTATGATGTGTTGCTGAGTTTGGTTTGCAATGTTTTTGTTTGCATCTAAATTCATTAGGGATATAGGCCTATATTTTTCTTTCCTTGTTGCTTCTCTGTCTGGTTTTGGTATTAGGCTGATTCTAACTACACAAAAGGAGTCAGGGAGGATTCCCTGATCTCTGATTATGGGGGATAGTTTGAGAAAAATTGGTTTCAGTTCTTCTATGAAGATTTGATATAATTCAGCTGAGAAGCAATCCAGTCCTGGACTTTTCTTTTGGGGGAGTTTTTTGTTTGTTTGTTTGTTGTTTGTTTTGTATTGGTTTTGGCTTTTCGAGGTAGGGTTTTGCTCTAGCCCAGGCTGTCCTGGAATTCACTATGTAGACTCAGGGTGACCTTGAACTCACAGCGATCCTCCTACCTCTGCCTCCCAAGTGCTGGGATTAAGGGCTTGCACCACCATACCCAGCTTTTGGGGAGGTTTTTGATTATCTTTTCAATCTCCATGGATGTGGTAAGTTTGTGTAGGAGATTAATCTGCTCAGAGCACAGTTTTTGTAGGGAGTATGTGACTAGGAATTCATCTGTTTCTTCCATATTATTTAATTTTGTGGAGTAGAGGTTTTGGAATTATGCCCTGATGATTCTTCCAATTTCATTGATGTCTGTAGTCATCTCTCCTTTTTAATTTCTGAGTTTGTTAATTTGAGACTTCTCTTTTTTTGTTCCAGATTACTTTGGCCAGGGGTTCAGGGGTTTGTCAATTTAGTTTTTTTTTTTTTTTTAATAACCAGTTCTTCATTTCATTGATTTTTTTTTATTGCTTTCCTAGTTTCCAGTTCATTAATTTCTGCTCTAATTTTGGTTATTTCTTTCCATCTGGACTCTTTGGGCTGGACCCTTCTTGTTATCCTCACACCTTTAGGTGGGCAGTCAGGTTACTGATTTCTGAACTTTCTGTCTTTGTAATAAAGGTATTTAGGGTGATGAATTCTTCTGACTCAGGTGAACAGGGATGTTTGTACTTAGCGTCCAGTAAAGACACCAGAGCAAAAGGCCTGACTGCACAGTTCATGCAGGGATCCCCTAGCAAGGCACAGTGGGACCTACCAGGACCAGAGGACTAGGAGCAGTAAGGGAAAAGGGATCTGGCCTACTTTGTGCTGAGCCCTCCAGGACATGGACCAGTGCAGGCAAGGAAGACTGGGGAGGGGGAGGAGCCCACACCCTGTGCAGGGAGCTCAGACCTGGGTGGCGAGAGAGGGCAGAAATGGGTCTGGCCTACTCACTCCAGACCACTACGCCCCAGCATTAGAAATGTGACTTGAGTTTTTATATTTTGAGTTATGTACTCACGTATTCTAGAATAACCTTGAAATTAGATCGTCACCTGTCTACCAAGTTTTGAGATTGTAGGCATTTGCCACCATACCTGGTTTATTTGTTGTGCCCTATGAACACAGCTACATCTCCAACCCCAACTTGATTCTGTTTCTGTGAATATATCAAGGTCACTTTGGCTGCTTTAAGAATGAACAAAGGAAGCAGGGTTCAAAATTCAAGTACGATTTAAGAATATGCAACTATTATTATTTTTTATTGAAATGCACTACGAAAATATATGTTGGCAGTGACTCACAGACAATAAATGCAGACAAATCCATGAACAACTTCATTAACTGGGGACATGGAAGAATGGATCAAACTATGTGATTAGAAAAATATGGTGCTTTGTATGTATGTGTCAGTGTGTTTCTGTGTGTGTGGTGGCATGTGCATAGGAGTGCATTTCTGTGCGTGTGTCTGTGTGTGTGTGTAGAGGTGGGTGTGTGTAAAACTCAGAACACAACCTCAAAATTGTTCTTCAGGACTAAGTTGTACACTGTTTTTGAGACACAGTCTCTCATTAGCATTGGGTAGAGGTTGCTAATTAGTCTAGACTGGATGCTTACCAAACACCTAGAATCTACCTGTCTATACCTCCCTAGTTCTAGGATTACAAACACCTGTCTCCATCTTGGTTTTTATTATTATTTATATATTTTTTTTTTGAGAGAGAGAGAAAGAATGGGTGCATCAGGGCCTCCAGCCACTGCAGACGAACTCCAGACAGGTGCGACCCCCTGGTGCATCTGGCTAATGTGGGTCCTGGGGAATTGAACCAGGGTCCTTTGGCTTTTTAGGCAAGTACCTTAACAGCTAAGCCATCCTTCCAGCCCACCTTGTTTGTTTGTTTGTTTATTTATTTATTTATTTTTGTGTGTGTGGGGGTGAGTTTTGAAGATCAAACACAAGTCCTCATGCTTGCAAAGCAAGATCTTTACACACTGAGCCATCTCCTTGCCTTTGGAAATTATGTGTTTTTGCATAAGTGGATTGAACTAAATGTGTGAGTAGTATGTATTGTACTGGATGGGAATGATTTAAAAGAGATAAAAAGGTAAGGGAAAGGATTGTTTGAGCGAGTGAGCAGTGAGCCTTTTAAAAGTATTGATTAAGCAATATGCTGGACACAGTTGTATAAGATTTAACAATAAACCCTGTACTTCCTCTTATACAGCCTAACACAGTAGTTAGGGAGAGACAGCAAATAAATCATAAAACTCAAATGGTGCTTACCTCTGAGTAATAAGGCGATCCTGGGAACTTGAGTGCATGCAGCTGAAGAAATTACCATGACACTCAGTAGAGTGCTCAGGGAAGCAGTCCTGGAGAAGTGACTGCAAAGAAAGCCATAAAGGAAATGGTCAGGCTTGTGATGGCCTGGCAAGCAAGAATGAAACTTCCCTAGAGTAGTGTCTATAGCTTTTTCATTTTTGCTCTTCCTTGTGGGGCTTACCTGATCATTCCTGCACACTGAATGCATTCTTGTACCCCATGGAAGGGACAAATAAAATTAAAAATTGATTTATCTTAATTTTTCCTGGAAGATTTAAAAAATCAGAAATTCATCTTCCTATTTTGAGAAGATCTTGTGGGTGGTGGAGAAATGTCTTAGCAGTTAAGGCACTTGCCTGTAAAGCCAAAGGACCAAAGTTCAATTTCCCAGGACCCACATGCTACATGCACAAGATGGCACATGTGTTTAGGGTTCATTTTCAGTGGCTGGAGACCCTGGCAGGCCCACTCTCTCTCTCTGTCTTTCTCTCTTATCTCTCTCTCTCTCTCTCTTTCTGCCTCTCTCTCTCTCAAACAAATGAGGAAATAAAGAAAATATTGCTTTAAAAATGGTCTTGGGTCTTGAAAGTTTAAATTTTTAATACTTATGCATGAGTATAAACCCAATACTCCTCTTTTACAAAATCCAAGTGTGAAAATTACTATTGCCTATGTGCATGCAACATTTTGGAGGGCATAAAATGGTGATTTCAGTGGATTTACTGCTGTGATGATCAGAAAGACATCTAGTGTAAAGTATGTAAACATATTTTTAATCTGTATTTTTACTTACACAGTGGCTTTACAGTACATTAAATTTACACCACACACACACACACACACACACACACACACACACACACACACACACAATGTATATATATATTTAGTGCTGCTTAAATTACTTTTCCACTGTAGTCTTATTCTTCCTATTGTGGTGGCACCCGCCTTTAATCCCAGTACTCAGGAGGCAGAGGTAGGAGGATTGCTATGAATTCAAGGCCATTCTTCAACTACATAGAGAATTCCAGATAAGCCTGGGCTAGAGCCAGACCGTACCTGGAAAAAACAACCAAAGCAGAACAGAAAAATAAATAAATAAATAACCAGACAATATTTCCCTTCAAAGTCAAAATTAAATAAGAAACAAGCAAACTAATAAACAATAATAACAATACAAAACATTTAAATCTTCTCTCTAGTGTTAAGTATGTAAACATATTTTTAATCTGTATTTTTACTTACACATTGGCTTTACAGTACATTAAATTTATATACACACACACACACACATATGTATATATATATTTAGTGCTGCTTAAATTACTTTTCCACTGTAGTATCATTGTTAGTGAGGTTGAGTTGATTAGGGCCCTTACTATGGGTAGGTATAAAGTTGCCAGTCATCTATGCTAGAAGTGAGGTGGTTGTTACTAAATGTGCCCATTTGACTATTTTAGTTTTTTTTTTTTTTTTCTGAGGAAGGGTCTCACTCTACCCCATGTTTTCCTTAAATTCACTGAGTAGTCTCAGGGTGTTCTCGAACTAATGGTGATCCTTCTATCTCTACCTCCCTAATGCTGGGATTAAAGGTATGTGCCACTCCATCTGGCCCAGTTGGCTATTTTAGAAATATATCCTTTGGGAGCACTTCAAAAGGACCTTGATGGCAACTAAACTCTTACATTTTACAAAATATTTAACTCCATAATTTCTGGCTTTATAACATAATTATATGATTTTTTTATAATTATATGATTTTTTTATAATTAAAAAGCTTACATTTGAGAAAATGTACTTGAATAACTCGTAAAGAACCTGGCACTCCAAAATAACAGGTGAAGGTTAGAGCAGTCTGTAACATTATCTTCATATATCATAACAGAAATATTGCTCTAATTTAATATAGTAATGTAAAAAGACATGGGCATCTTTAAATTGCTGAATGAATTAAGCCTGAAAATATGATATTCAGTGTCTTAAGTTATGCAATTAATTTTCAATAGTAGTATAAATTTGGGGAAAATTTTATTGTAAAAATACAAAAGAGTTAAATTGGCAATGCCAGCACATCTTGCCACTGCAAACAAATTATAGACTCACATACCACTTTGTGTACATGATTTATGTGGGTACTGGGGAATTGTCTCCCTGGCTGGCAGGCTTTGCAAGCAAACACTATTCAACCATTGCCTATGCCTAGCAGATTCTCCTATTTTCATCAGCTTATGGCTCAGATAAATCAGGATTGACAAATATGAAAATGGTATCATTATTCTTAAAAATTTCCCAGAGTACTATCAAACTCTTAGTTTTCTGCAGAGGGAAAGTTTTCACTCTTTAATTTCATTTCAGAATGCTTAATAGCACATTGATCTACATTTTATACAAATGCAGGGTTTAGGATTGCTTCAAGTGTGCAGTGTTTGTACTTGTTGAGGGGTCCTTGCAAACTGTTGTAACTTCTGAATTGGCTTTTAAAGATAGACAAGTGTGCTGGAGAGATGGCTTAGCAGTTAAGGTACTTTCCTACGAAGCCTAAGGACCCAGGTTTGATTCCCTGGTACCTAATTAACTCAGGTGGCACATGCGTCTGAAATTCTTTGCAGTGGCTAGAGGCCCTGGTGTGTTCATTCTCTCTCTCTCTCTCTCTCTCTTTATCTGCTTTTATATCTCTTCCTCTCTCTCTCTCTAATTTTAAATAAATAAACAAAGTATTAATGATAGACAAGGGCCATGGCCAAAAAGACTAGATTGCTTGTTGTGCACATTTTTTTTTTTTTTTTCCTGAGGTAGGGTCTTACTCTAGTCCAGGTTGAGCCAGAATTTACTCTGTAGTCTCAAACTGGCCTCCTACCTCATCCTTCACAGTGCTGGGATTAAAGGCATGCCCCAGCACTCCTGGCTCATCTGTATTTCTATAGACCCTACTATAGTAAAGTTCCAATAAAAATCAGAATGCTTTAATGTCACTAGAAAATTTGGTTTGCTTTTATTCACATTGATTGAGAAAATCCAAGTTTCAAACTGGAATATTTAAATGGAGATTATAGAAATGCTTACAATGAGTTAAAGTATATTTGTAAATCCCAATAAGATTCCAAAGTTAATCAGAAATTTTTATGATACCTGGCTATGCATTGCTCACTAACATACACACTGCTGTTTTCTTGAGTCTGGTAAAACATATGGGTACAAGAAATCCATCCTAGCCAGGTGTGGTGGCGCATACCTTTAATCCCAGTGCTCAGGAGGCAGAAGTTGAAGGATCACCATGAGTTTGAGGCCACCCTGTGGTTGTAATAATAGTAAATTGAATAAGTGACCTGGAGATATTAATTAACTTATCAGTCAAAGATTAACATCAATTTTACAAGTACTACTCAAAATCTGGCTGTATGGTACGGATGCAACAGTTACCTAAAGCCACATCAATAGATACTGAGGAAAAGAGGATTTGCTTTATCACATGTAAAGTCAACATATAGTTTTTGAAAAGTTATTTTATCGCCTTGATTTTTATGAACTTAAGTCATTCTTAATTAGTATATTTCTCTGACTTCACATCTAATCTGAATAAAAAGCTTACTAACTACATATCCAAAAAATAACAACATGTCCCACTAATGATTATGATCCTTTTTTAGTTAAAACCACTGTTATCTTTGAGTAGGGCAACTGGAATTGCCTCTTGAAAACTCTTGTCTTACTAGTTATTGCAGTTTCAACAAAAATGGTAAAATGATGCTATTTAATTATTATTATTATTATTATTATTATTGGGTTTTTTTCAAGGTAGGGTCTCATTCTAGCACAGGCTGACCAGGAATTCACTCTGGATTCTCAGGGTGGCCTAGAAGTAACAGTGATCGTCCTACCTCTGCCTGCCCAGCACGAGTGCTGGGATTAAAGGCATGCACCACCATGCCTGGCTGATGCTATTTAAATAGAAATCAAACTCTGGCATTCCTGTGTTCAATACTGAGATCCATCCTTCCTTCATGCACATGAAGCCTCTTTATCAACAACTGTCAGCCCACCTGGTCTTATTTCATTGTGTATTGGAGGACATTATAGCATCTATTGTCCCATCCAGAAGAAGATGGTACAAACTTCTGCCAAACTGAAAATAAAATAAAATAAATAAAAAGTCTCCAAAGACTACCAAATGCCACTTTGGGGAAAAATGCATTTCTTCTCTCAATGTATAAACTGATTTAGAGGAATCTAAGCATCACTGTAGTATGTATCCATTCACTGTGTATTTATTTGAAGATACTTTCACTTTCTTTCTAGGTATTCACACAAAATTTAATAGACAGCTGCATATTTCAACAATATCTTGAATTTTTATGAAATACATTGAGCTTTATGGAAAAGATCTAAAAGCAAAACTTAACCACTTAAGCAATGGATGGGATTTACTTCATTAAAAATAATATGAAACCTAATAATCACTTAAATCAAATATAACTGAATCTTTATGACCATATGAAAATATTTTCAGAGCATTGAAATATGCTTTGGAAGACAAATCACAATTAAATAAAATGAAGTGTAATTTTTACATAAAGTATTATATAAAATACTTGTATCAGTTGTTTTATGGCAAATAATTATAATAAAGAAGGACATATCTCTAGGCCTAAAGTCACAGACATCTACTTAGCTTGTGTACAAGACTATCTTCCCTCTAATGGTTTTCATGAAGAGACTCAGAGGCTCCACCCACTAATTTCACAGACTCATATTGGCAATCAGCTTCCAGTCTTTAAGGTAGCATTGTTGATGTTATCTCCTGTGCAATAGTTTACCTTCGGTTTAGTAAAAGTCAAATTTCACTGAAAGTACAGGAAACACATTTGTTTTAGTTACTTTTCTCATAGCTGAACAAAACTCCTGAGAGCAAGTACTTCAGAGGAGAGGTTTCTTTCAGCTTACGGTTGGATGGGATGCAGATGGAGAAATTCGTGCTGAAGACCAGGCAGGAGTATAAGCAACTAGTCATGATGCAACTTCAGTCAGGATGCAAGAACTGTGAATATTGATGCTCAGCTAGTTTTTTCCTTTTTATTCAGTCTAGGACCCCAGTCAATGGACAGTGCTGCTGACAAGCTGGGTCATTTATCCCACCTCGAGTAACATAATCAAGATGTTCCCACAGAGACGTGAACAGGGATTTCACTCCTAACTGATTCTAAACCCAATCAAGTGGAAACAAAGATTAACCATCACATTCCTTGAGGTTTAGTTTCAAAGAGTCACAGCATGGCCTCTGCTATGTTCTGGTGAATGAAGAAAATCTCAGGGTCAGCTCAAATTGAGAGCTTGGCAAAAAAAATAAATAAATAAATAAATACACGCACACACACACACACACACACACGTATGTATATGAAAAATCACAGAATTTCTTTACAATGAAATCAAAGGAAAACATAATGATACAATTAACAGCAATAACATGAAAGATGTTCTGCAAGTCCCTTCTGCATTTCCTTTCTTCTTTCTTTGGGGTTTTATATAAAGCATGAAAAAAGCAATGATACTCCCATGTGTCAAACAAATGATTATTGACATTCAGTTTAATTTGATAGTTGGCATCATACTGAGCATACAGCTGAGCCCAAGGGCCAAAATAAAGAAGACAAACTTCAACTTTACATGGAAATCACCAGTGATAATCTCCAATATTTGTATTTCTGTAAAAGGCATATTTTACAAAGAAGATTAAAGAATTAACATTTGTTTTGGATAAGAATTTATTCAAGAATAACTATCAATGCAATATGACAGAGGAAAATCCAAACTCATTCCCAAGAAGATAACTTCAATGATTGTTTTATAACGTCACATTTGCTTTTTGAGGAGTTTTCAGTCTGTTCAAACATCTGGAATTTAGAATCTTTGTACAGATTATCTGGGTGTGAGTAAGAATCAGGCAGCTCTGAGGTCTCTCACCAGCACTTGGAAAATAACGATATACGCCAATTGAGTACAAAGGAAAAATACTTTCAACATTGATGTGTAAACATTTGAAACCGTCTTAGCTTTCCTTAAGGACGTAAGAAATTCTCAAGGAAACCCATAAATAGTGTTTTTATTAATTTAAGTTTAAAACAACATTTTAAAATCAAATGTGATCTCCCCAAAACATTCATCTTATTTAATATTATCAAAAGCATCTCCTCTTTTCACTAGCAAATTTAACAAGAGTATAAGCAAAATCAATACAAATGTTAAAAAAATATTTAAAGTCTTAACAAATTTGGAAAACAGTTCCAAAAATTAGCTTTATTATGTGTGACTACGGGTTTATATGGAACAGTTTATTTTTACTTTACAATTTTCTATTTATTTCAATTTTCTCACAAAATTATATTACATCTTAACTAGAAAATTATAAATTGGTGACACAATCACCTACACAAATCAACAGATAACAGATGTTCTATTCATCTGACATAGTATTCTTACTTTTTAGCCTAGGACTTTTTTTTCTTAAACTTTTATTTTTTTGCACATTGAAGCCAGTGTCACTTGTCACTGCAAAGGACTGTAGTAGTATTATTTTTGAAAATTAACTGTGGCATTACACATTTAGTGTAATTTTAGTGTAACCAAATATGCAAAAAGATCTTTTATACTCAATAGAGTATTTAAAATAAAGCATTTTAATTGAGGTAATAAAAAAAATCTGACAGCTTCCTTCATGACCCCATAGTCACGACTGACAACCCAAATGAGGAGGGCCTCAGTGGAATTAGGTAGAGGAGATGAAGCATAAGAGTTTAACCCAATGCAATATGACCAATTTATAATATATTTATATATTAAAGTTCTTATGAAAAACTTTAGAAAATGATTTAATTAAGTTCTATTAATGTGATGTTCTTTGATTTCCCAGTAAAAATTTGACAAAGGTTAACAAAAAATACCCAAAACTCAGTATGTTTTTATAGGATTATTTTATTTATTTACTTAGTATTATTTATTAGAGAGAGAGAGAAAGAGAGAGAGGGAGAGAATGGGCACCTAGGGCCTCCAGCCAGTGAAATCCAGCTCCAGATACATGTGCCCCCTTGTGCATCTGGCCTACATGAGTCCTGGAGAATTGAACTGGGATCCTTTGATTTTGCAGGCAAATGCCTTAACCACTCAGCCACCTCTCCAGCCAATAAGATTATTTTAATATAATAATATATAACAAATTTAACTCAAAACTCAGTATGCATCACAAATATTTATTACTTTACAATTTATAACCATTGTGAGTCTGAGCACAAATTAGCTGTATGTCTCTGAATTAAATATTTAAGTAAGGACTTAATGGTTATGGCACTTGCCTGTAAAGCCTAAGCATCCAGGTTCGATTTCCCAGTACCCATATAAATAATGGAAGAGAGGATAGCCAGGTGAACATGGTCGCACATGCATCTGGAGTTAGTTTGCAATGTCTAGAGTCCTTGGTGTAACCATTCTCTCTCTCTCTCTCAAACAGATAAGAACAGAATATTTTAAATTCTTACACAAGATCGCTACAAATGTATGAACTAGAAATGCAGGCATCTGAGAGTTCAACCACAGGAGAGGGGTCACAAAGACAATGTGCCTGGTATGGGCAGCCCTTGAGTCTTTGCTGGCTGTTGTACTTGGGCCCCGGCTCTGCTCTGCAGAGCTCTGTTCAAGAAAGTTCACACTGCGTCTATACTCCTAGGTATATAGGTGAGCAAGTTACAGTGGTCAAGCAAGATGGAAGTCACCGGTGCTTGTAATAACCTGTTTTCAGATGAGACATCTCTAAATTCTATTTCTCAAAAGTAACTCTCGAGATTCAATCTAGTCACTCTCTAACTGGGCTCCATGCAGAGTAGAGCACTGTCTAGTGGGAGCACGTAGAGACTGGACCACTCTCCAGTAAGTGCACATGGAGATTGGACCGCTGCATACTAGGCGCACATACAGAAGTGGGCCACTCTACATGAGGCCCACAGGAGACTCAACCACTCTCCACTAGGCCCATATGGAGACTGGAACCACAACGGGCCATCTCAGTGGCTTCTCACTATGGCTACTTTTTACGGATGAAGAACGTGACTCAAATTTGAACACTGAGGAGTAGGTGAACCTTGTACACAGAACTGATTCCAGAGTATATTAGAATCAGGGATCACATAGTTTTTTAAGGTTTAGAGCAACTGTGTTGGATTAAGAGAGAGAAAAAAAAAATAGGAGAAATTAGAAGAGGTTCCTGGCCATGAGAAGGTAGAAAGGTGTAAAGTCCAGCATACAGACCCAAACTGGGGTCATGTGTAGCATGCACCACATTAAAAAAAAAAATAGTGGCTTTTATATTTCATGGAAAAGGTAAGATGCCTAAAAGCTCTAATAAAAATTAATGATATGCCTGGTGTGGTGGTCCACACCTTTAAACCCAGCACACAGGTGGCAGAGAGGTAGGAAGATCATTGTGAGTTCAAGGCCAACCTGAGACTACAGCATGAAGTTCATGTCAGCCTGGGTTACAGTGAGACCGTATCTAAAATAAAATAAAATAAAATAAAATAAAATAAAATAAAATAAAATAAAATAAAATAAAATAAAAGTTTAAAGAATTTAGATACAATCTACAGAACCTGGCATAGTTAGCAGAAATGGAAAAAAAAAGGCCTAATGTTACTTAGAAGTAGGATATTTGGGGTTGTGGATCTAAGCAAATGAAGAACATTTCTGGTGGTTATGGACGTGAGGCAGAGAGCTAACAAGGTCTTGTCCTTGGTGGGAGATGGAACACTGCACCTAGACACCCCTTGGTTTGGGAGGAGCTCTGCCCATTTGAAAACTGTGTATTTTGCTAAAAAATGCTTGATTGGCTCATCAGGAGCCTTAAAATGGAAAAGCTGTAGAATCAGACTCTGCAGACAAGAAGGTATCACTGCAATGTGTATGAATAATGAAAGAGAAGATAGATTTTTTTTTCCCTTCAAGCTCAACAAACAGCTCCTAAAGTTTGCACTCTAGGTTTGTTGTATTAAGCCCTCAAATCATCCTCTGTGGTAATTAAAATGGATATTCCCCTAAAGACTGAGGAGTTTTTTAAAGCTTTGAACACTTTTTTTTAAAAATTTTCAATTTAAAAGAGAGAGAGGGAGAGAGAGAGAGAGAGAGAGAGAGAGAGAGAATGAATTGGTGAGCCAGGGCCTCAGCCATTGAAATTGAACTGTAGACGCCTGCACCACCTAGTGGGCATGTGCAAACTTGTGCTTGCCTCACCTTTGGATGTTTGTCAGAAGTGGGATCTGGAGAGTAGGACATGGGTCCTTAGACTTTGCAGGCCAGCGCCTTACCTGCTAAGCCATCATGCCAGCCCTATAAAAGCTTTAGATCTCCAGCTGCCTGTGTTTCGGCTGTAGGGATTCATCCCAGTAACGTGAAGCTGTCTAGTGCATCCTCCCAATGTCTACTTCTTTATTTTCACCATTGTCCTCACTTTTGGATGGACAATTCGATACTCACGTACTAATAATTTAACAGTCGTCTGGTAATGGATGTGTTTTTTCTAAGTAGGCAATTTGAAGCATAGCATAATGTTCATAGATATTTGTCAGATGTCAGGTTATATAGTTCTTAAGGACATAGTGCCTTGTAACATGTATCAAGACCCCTGTAGGATTCCTATGTTCATTGGCCTGTATACCTTCTTTCTATGTCAATTGCAATGATGTTTTGTCATTTTCCTAGTTGTCTACTATGTCTAGTGTTAATAAAGGATATATTCACACCATTATTTCTCAAGGGCACATATTACTTAGAGCAATCTACTCTAAATACAGATATCTTTGAACCCCTTTTTTCCCTGGTATATTGAATATTTTGCTTCATTTAAGTTTTCACTTATTGGGGCCCTATAAATAATATATACTGGAAGGACGGAACTAAGATCTACCAATCTATATCTCATTTATTTATTTATTTATCTATCTATTTATTTATTTATTTATTTATTTATTTATTTATTTATTTATTCCTACCACCCATCTATCTATCTATTTATCTATCATACATCTAGTTAGCTAACTATCTACCCATCCACTGAGAACTAGGAAAATCAAATGATAGAATGACAGCGTATCGCTCTAGACAAATGACAGCTTAATCTATCACTTTCTCTTTTTTACCCCTCCCCCTCCCCAACACCCATCTTTGTCACCCTTCCTTATTTCTCCCATCCCAGATCTTCTACATAACTCTGTTCCTGTCTTTAGGATGGCTACATACAATCATGACAAATTTCAAATCCATATCTTTACAGGTCAAATTTATTCAAAATATTACAAAACTAAACAAACCCAACAAAAATTCCAAGGAATGACGGGAGGTGGGTCAGTGGTGTTTTTCATTACAGAACCAAAGAAACTTCTTAATTGTGCTGAAATATTATTTCTAGTTAGATTGCATGACACTTATGAGGCAAAACTGTGTCTGCAACACTGATTTATTAGATTGGAAAATCCCCTCCTTTTTTTTCTGCCCAGTAGCCCAGTATAGAGGCAGGATGAGAGAGGGCATTTAGTGATGTAACAGATGACTTGGTGATTAATTAGTAGATGAAAGGTACACATTATCTCTAGCCACTGCAAATGAACTCCAGACTCATGTGTCACTTTGTGCATATGACTTAGGTGGATAGTGGCTTTCCTTTGGCTTTTCAGGCAAATGCCTTAACTACTATGCGATCTCTCTAATCCTCAGTTCATTCTTTACTCAGCCTTCTGTCAAGCCTGGGAAATGGTGTCAACCACAGTTAGAGTGAATCTTCCCACCTAAATTAATCTTTCCTGCCACGTCTAGACATGTCCATGGTGATTCTAGATCTAACAAAGTTGACAATAAAGACTGACCATTATATTCACTTTCACACTTATGCTGTATTTAAACTTGGGTAAATAATAATACAAACCCTAAAATAAAATCATGGGTTATATGACATACTAATAATTGTGTTATATAGCACATTTTTGGGGGGTGGAGTCTCACTCTTGCCCAGGTAGACTTGGAATTCACTATGTAGTCTCAGGCTGGCCTCCAGCTCATTTCAATCCTCCTACCTCTACCTCCCAACTGCTGGGATTAAAGGCGAGAACCACCATACCTGGCAATATACAACACTTTTGAACATGGATCTAAATTATACATTTTAAAATAAATTTTCTCAACATATTATGTAATAACAATGCATTACATTGATTGAAAATAATATAGTAGCACTTGCAAATCAAATGATTTTTCTTCATTTTCACATTTTAAATCAAAGGGAAGTATGTTGTCAAATGTCTAATAAATTATTTTAAATGTGTAGTCACAGACATTGTTTCTGAATTTAATTTCTTCCTGGTTTGAAAAATTGTGTTTTTTATGCAAAGACACATCAGGGAACAAACTATGTAAATACAAGTCAAAGTCAGAGATTACTGCAGAAGCAAGTGACATAGAAGAAAATGTGGCTTTTTAGTAATAGAATAAGAAGAGTGGCTAAATTAAGAGAAACAAAGTATCACTTAGCAATTCAGAACAGGTACAAATGTAGTGAGCTTAGTGTAATCTTCTCTGTAACCAGATTTGACTTTCTGGATTCCTGCCTTCCTCATATAGAAGGGTATGCATAATATTCAGTGTAATAGTAGTCACGCACATAAATACATCCAGGGGCAAACTCTATTCTAATTGCATAAATGAAATTAAATTGTTCTCATGCATTTCGAATGTACATAAAGTATATCTAAAAACAAACTTTCATAATATATAATACATCTAACAATGAGATGTGGAGAATGCAAAAACTGTGTACCTGTATAACAAAGTAAGAGTAAATTATTATATGTAGACATAAGGCACATTATTAGCACATATCAGATAACTTTTGGAACAAATGCAAGTTATAAGTTTAAAATGTTGTCACTGTGAGTAAAATATAATGGATTTTAAGTTGTAAATGGAATAATATGACTTTTCAAAATATCAATATGTTTATGTATTGCCAGCAACCAGTAAATATTTACTCTTTCTCATGTGGGAAAATTAACAAAAAATAATGTTTAAGTAACTTTTTATCTGTAAAAAGTTGGAATTAGTGTTTTAGGCTGACAATAAGAGCACATAAATGGAAAAATAAAATTAAAAATGAATTTAGATTTGTAGAACTTTCTATTAACCTTTTTTTCTTTGTAACAAAATGATCAATGCAAAAGTACTCAAATTGAGTTATGAAATATTTTTAATATAAAGAATTGACAGATTAATCTATTAATTTCATGAACTTTGTTTTTGAAAATATTTCAATAGCACAATCACAAAAATTACATAGAGCCTTTGTTTAATTTTCAGTTGGGTACCAGTGTTAGATAAGCTGTTAGCCTCATTAGTATTGCTAGATTTATATTGACTTGACACTTGTTGGTCCAAATACAGCAATAGAACACAGGATTAAGAGGAAAGAATGATGTCAGGAAACACAGTTCAAACCCATTTGGTAAATGGGCAAATTTCATGTCTAATTTGGGAAATTTCTGAACTTATTGGAGGTTCTATTCATTATCAGTAAGAAAAATAACCTTATCTGTCATACTGGAGCACTTTTAGTAATAAAAGGGTTAATGTACACATAGTTATTAGCATAATATTTACAACATGGTAAGTGGCCCAACACTTTTTAGGTGTAATGGTAATAAAACAGAGTGTTTCAGTACCAGTTGCTAATTATTCAGGGTAAGTAGGTTCATGATTTTGAAATTACTAATGATTAACTAGAGAATGCCTCCATTTTCCTTTTTTCTTTCTTTCTATTTATCTTTCTTTCTCTTTTTTCTTTTTCTTGTTGCTTATTTGTTTGTTTGTTTATTTATTTATTTATTTATTTATTTTTTGAGGTAGGGTCTCACTTTAGCCCAGGCTGACCTGGAATTCATTATGTAGTCTCAGTGTGGCCTTAAATTCATGGTAATTCTCTTATCTCTGCCTGTCTAGTGCTGGGATTAAAGGCATGCACCACCTGTCCTTCCTTCCCTCCTCTCCCTCCCTCCTTTTCTTCCTTTGATACTTATTTCTTTTTATTGCTTTTGAAATAACTAACTTTATTTCCTCCAAACTGATATATCAGAATGGTAAGAAAATACATAATGATATGTAATTCATATAATTTGAGTTTTGTGTTAATCCTTCATTATCTGCTTTGGTGACAGTGAGGCTAATGTTTTGCCTTCTTATTATCCACCTCGTCTCATCTTATTTACTTTTCTATTTGGTGGAATTGCAGAAAGTGTTCATTGATGATACTCAGGTCTCAGGCATGTTTTTAAATTGGATTTTAAAATTTAAAGGCCATTAGCATTCTAGGAATATTCCTAGAATATTGATTGGGGACAAAATGGTACTCATCTCTATAGATAGTCATGTTTTCCCCTTTATTCTAAATTTCAATAAGACAAAATTTGTTGTTTTATTTGTCTGGTCATCATTTTTATTTTGAAGCCATAAAGGACACTTTAGGAATATATTTTAATTTTTAACACATGAAAAGTTTTGTAGGGTGTTGTTGAGACAATTGACCTATTTTTTAATAAAATGTGCATATATTGTCCAAACTAATTTACATTTTGTCACTTCAGCTCAACAAGCCATTTTGAGTGGATAGTTTTTAGATGTCCTTAATTTCTTAAAAGTGAAGAGCATTTAGGTAAAAGAGAAAGATGGAAATATTATTTACTGTTTAACTGCTTACATTGATTAAGAATTATTTAGTGTTCTTAGGAATGATACAGGTAAAAAATAGAAAGAAATCACATTAGAAACATATATTAGTTAAACTTTAAAAGTTGATATTCTTTAACCAAGATATTTTACTATTTCTAACCTAACAGCTGCTTCACGTAAGATGCTCAAATGTTTCTCACAGGAAAATGATGAGTAATCAAGACAATGATCTTAAATAGTGAGGTGACAGATAGCTGTAAGTGACTATCGCCAGATAAAGTTAATGAAAATGAATGAGAAGGATATCACAGGATGTTCTGTCTGGAGAGCTATACATTGTAGAGTAAGCATATAATAATAAATACTCATAAATTTATGTGCTTTTTTTTTTTTACTCATCACTGTGATAGCATGTTTTATTTGTATTTATTTATTTAATTATTTTTTGAGGTAGGGTCTCATTCTGGCACTGACTGACCTGGAATTCACGTGTAGCCTCAGGCTAGTCTCGAACCCAGATTGATCCACCAACCTCTACGTCTTGAGTGCTGGGATTAAAGGTATGCACCACCATGCCCAACTGTGATAGAATTCTTGAAAAAAACAATTTAAAGATAGAAGGTTTATTTTACCCATAATGTGTGGAGACAAAGGACCTAAGTTCAATTCCTCAGGATCCATGTAAGCCAGATGTATAAGGTGGCACATGTATCTGGAGGTTTTGTTTTGTTTTGTTTTGTTTTGTTTTAGTGAGTGGAGGTCCTGGCATGCCCATTCTCTCTTTCTATTCCTCTTTCTCTCTCTCTCTCCCAAATAAACAAATAAATAAATATTTTTTAATAGGCATGTGGCAATGAAACAACCTCTGGTGTGCAGACCTAAGGGAAGCCATCTTAGGCCTCTCAGCCCTCTTCAGCCATCTTGACATTCTCAACGAGTCACAAAAGATTAAAGATTCACACAGAACATCTGAGAAGTTCAGTGATAGCTAAAGAACTTGACCAAGAAGTCATACAAAGTGGAAAGCTAATTTTAGTGAGTAAACGTGGTGTGGTCATCATATACCTGGGAGAACCAACTGAAAGGATAAAAAGAAAAGACATGTCAGAGTGCCAGGCAGTTTACACCATCTGGCCAAGAAGGGCAGGAAGGCAAAGACAGAGGGACGGAGAGAGAGAGAGAAAGAGAGAATAGATTGCTTTAGAATATTTTCCATTTTATTCCATCCAGGCAACTGAGCTATTGGATGGTGTCATCCGTATTCCAGGAAGATCAAACCCCCACCCACCTTATTTAATCAGACTGGCCAGTTTTTTTTATTTTTTTTTATATGAGAGAGAGAGAGAGAGAGAGAGAGAGAGAAGAAGAAGAAGAAGAAGAATGTCTCTTTTTTAAGTAACTATTAACTATGTCTGAAACACTAACATGTCAACAACGAGCATCCTTATCTCTTTGTGTTAGACTAGAATCCAATTATCAATGGATTCCAGTTAATCAATGCAGGTATTTCAAACCCAGACGAGAAAAAAAATGCAAACTCCAGAATAAATACCTGAATTTTACCTTTGGTGCATTCTTAGAAACTATTATGGAATGTACTGTCACAATATATATTAAACTTTATAAATACTTCTTTTGGGTGTGATGAATTCACTCAGTCACTAAAGTTCTTCAGGTTCTGAGATCAAATCCCAAGTATGCATGTAATTTTTATCATTTAAGTATAGATCACTCTAAGGAACTTCTAAAAATATGTTATGTAGGGCTTGAGAAAGGGCTTAGCAGTTAAGGCACTTGCCTACGAAGCACAGTGACCCATGTTCAACTCTCCAGATCCCATGTAAGCTAGGTGCAAAAGGTGATGCAAACACGCAGGGTTGCACATGTGCACAAGGTGGCACACATGTCTTGAGTTTGATTCCAGTGGCTGGAGGGCTTGGCACACCAACTTTCTCTATCGCAAAAAAAAAAAAAAAAAATTGCCAGCCTGTTGGACTTACCTCAAAAAAATTAAAAAATAGTTTCTGGAGCATAAAATGTTAATAATTAGATTAATATTATAAACCAAAGATAACAGTATGCTTTTCTATTAACAAATACATAGACTGATATCAAAAGTTTTCTAATATCCCTTATTAAGTTCATTGGATAAAATAAAACTAAGAGAGAGAGAGAGAGAGATACCAAACTTTGACCAAATTGGCTGATTCTCTGCCCTATTAAACTCACTGTAATATAATTTAGCAAAACCCGAACCAAGCAGGAGTGCAGGTTGGCCTTGAGGGAGGAAAGAAAGCTTGCTGCTCTGACTATCCTTGTTTAAAATTCCCAGCCTCTTCCACATCCCCGCCCTTCAGAGGACCCTTTGCATTATCAGACTTGCTTCCCAAGTCCAGGAGAGCAAGCTGTGCTGTGCTGCCTGCTTCTCTGACTAATAATTTCCAGTATTTTGAATTGAACATGGACATTGACTACAACCAATTTACTATTATTGAAATTTTGTGGCAAATCCCCGAATATCCAATTTGTGCTGCTTAAATAAATGGGGTGTTAAGGAAGATTAAAGATGCAGATCTAAGAGAAACACATTAGACTGAGGACAAAGGTGTTGCATTTTACGGTTAAATCAGCATGCATGCATAAATTATTTATGTGTATCTATCAGGTGATTATTATGATATTTTCATGGAAATATGTGTTACTAATATGAAAGTCATATTAGTGTAGAGGGTTCATGATAGCCACCAGAAAACCTTAAAAGAGAGTAAGTTTTACTTTAAAAATAGAACTTAGTATGCTAATGAATAGATAAGTTCATATCAGAACAGGCTGAAGGAAGCAAAATTGAAATTAATTAGGTAAGCTAACAGGGCACTGAAAATGATAAAAAAAGAAACAGTGTGGAATAGTGGGAAGGATTCTGATCTAAAGCTTAGAAGTTTATCTTCTCACGGCTTGGGTGCCAGTCCTACCCCAGTGAGAACAGGAAGGTCGATGGAGAAAGCTTTATAAGGAGTTGAATTTGGGGATGCAGTTCATTGGTGGGCTGAGCGTTGGCCCAGCATGCATGATCCATTAAATTCAATCCCTAGCCTTGTTTTGAACAAAAAGGGTGTGAGTGTGTTTTCAATAATCAAGAAGAACATGGGTGAATAGTCCTTATTCTAAAACTTTAAACAATGAAGCACAATGTAATAATGTGAATATTTACTTGCCTGCATTATCTGGCATCTAGAAGCAATGGTATCGAGTAGCGGTGATAAAAGGTCATGAAAATAGAAAAGAAGATGCGGTTGAAGTGTTTTCATATGGCTGCAATACTGTACTGACCCTGAATGGGGAGATAAAAGTGAATGAATGCTGACAGAATATTTGGAATTTGTAAAAAATATATTTAACTGATTTATTTACTTGAGAGAGAGAGAGAGAGAGAGAGAGAGAGAGAGAGAGAGAGAGGGAGGGAGGATGGGCATGCCATGGCCTCTAGCCACTGCAAACAAAGTGCTTATTCATGTGTCCCTTGTCCATCTGGCCTATGTAGGCATTGGGAAATCTAAACTAGGTCCCTAGATTTTGCAGGCAAGCATCTTGTCTGCTAAGCCATCTCTCCAGCCCTAAAATTTTGAATCTTATACAAAGGGTAATGGTACTAAGAAAAATGAAAATAGAGAAAGAAACCTGGCTCAGATGAAAAAGTGTCTTTCTGCTTAGAAATGTATCAGGCAGGTAGAGAGACAAATGCTTAGCTAAAGGAAGTCCATTCAAATATGAAAACATTAGAGATACTTCAACACTTATTTATTTAGAGACTGTATTTTGCAAGATGCTATAGTATATGACTAAATGAATTTTCTTCTGGCACAATAATTCTACCTAACAACTTCTTAGACTTCATTGACTAAAGCAATGACCATCTATTTAGCTCACGGATCTGTGCATTAACCTGCTGGATCTTTTTTTTTTTTTTAATTTTTTATTTATTTATTTGAGAGTGACAGACACAGAGAGAAAGACAGATAGAGGGAGAGAGAATGGGCGTGCCAGGGCTTCCAGCCTCTGCAAACAGACTTCAGATGCGTGCGCCCCCTTGTGCATCTGGCTAACGTGGGACCTGGGGAACCGAGCCTCGAACCGGGGTCCTTAGGCTTCACAGGCAAGCGCTTAACTGCTAAGCCATTTCTCCAGCCCTGGATCTTTCTTTTTTGGTGGGACTCATTGATGTGCCTACACTGAGCTGCCTATCATATACTGTTGTCCTTGGCTGAGTTTCCCTCCATGTCTAAAATTCTAATGAGTGTGCATGGGGACTGCCTTAGGCTGGAGAAATTGGGCAGACCCAGCTCTGCTCAAGTAGACTCATCGCCCAGCTGTCTGTCCTAGGCATGCTATCATATAAAGTCTAGATCGTTCAAGAGTAATGTTGTTAAAAAATAATGCATATAGTCTCTTAAAGCTTTGGCATGGCCCAGTTGTACCACATTTAATTACTCCAAGGTGTTAAAGGTCAGTCAGTTCAATACCAAGTAATAGGGGGAAACCATGCTCATTATGGAGATGAATTAAAATTAAGATGTGAAAATTGTAGTGAGAGGAACAAAGAAGCAAGGTCCTTAATGAAATTCACCAGCCACTGCTATGTCATGAATTAGTTTTATTGCAAATCTTCTGAGTGTTTATCCTAGGCAGGTAGAGGTCTCTCCATAGTCCAGATTACGTGTGAATGACTTAAGTCAATAAAACATGGCGTACAAAATGTCAATTGCTGACAAATGCTGTAAATATGAGAGGTGGACTTACTAGAAAGTGTCTAGGTAAATGCTACACAGGATCAGATGGTTATATGAGTGGTTGATATTGAATTCATATTGGTAAGAAGGTAAAGACAAAGGTCGAACCAAGGTCGTTCCAGTTAGCTGTGATAATCAACACAAATTCTACAAGTTGCCAAAGTTATTAGTGTCCCTAGAAAGTGCAATGGAGGTAGTTCTACAGGAGCCTGGGGTTAAAGGCAGGTAACACCAGGAAAGTATAGAGCAAGCTGGAAGCGACATACACCAACAAGAGAGCTCACGGATTCCATTCAAGCTGAGCCACCAAAAAGAGTTTGAAGTTAGGTGTATCAACACAGCAAAATTCCAACACAGGCAGGATGCTTATTAAAACCAGAGGAAAGAAAAATGTGTCATAAGTGGTAGCACAGGATCTATGAAGACTTCATGCCATACTGGTATTAGAGCTCAACACTGGCTTGTGAGCAGACATGCAATATGATGAAGAGGTAGTTTATTCAAAATACTAGAGTTTTCTTTTCTTTTTTTGTTTCTTTTTGGTTGTTTGAGGTAGGGTCTCACACTAGCTCAGGAAGATCTGGAATTCACTATGGAGTCTCAGGGTGGCCTTGAACTCCTAGTGATCCCCCTACCTCTGTCTCCCGAGTGCTGAGATTAAAGGCACCCACCACACCCCACTTGAGTTTGATTTTTTTTTTATATAGCTACAGATTTTGCAATCACTCATCAAGAAAAACTTCAAGGAAATATCCCCATAGTTACAATGACAAAATCACAGATATCGACAATAATTTTTTCGAGTCACTTTCTATAAGAATAAGGAAAGAGGCCTGGAGAGGTGGCTTAGAGGTTAATCGCTTGCCCTTGAAGCCTAAGGACCCTGGGTCAAGGCTCGATTCCCCAGGACCCACATTAGCCAGATGCCCAAGGGGGCGCACGCATCTGGAGTTCCTTTGCAGTGGCTGGAGGCCCTGGCGTGCCCATTTTCTCTCTCTCTATCTGCCTCTTTGTCTCTCTATCTGTCGCTCTCAAATAAATAAAAGTACCAAAAATAAAAATAATAAAAAAGAATAAGGAAAGAAAATATCTATTCATGACAAGGAACACATGTAAGATTGTTCAAAGCAAGGAAAATGCTTAATTGAATTGTTTGGCATATTAAAGATAGGATAGCTAACATTTCAAAAAGTATTTAAAATCTGTATTTTCTATTGAGATAGCATTCAGTACTCTGCTGTCAAAACCAGGCTCTCTTTAAATCCATAGATACTGAGTTTTCTCTAATTTATTTCTTTCCTGGATTCCATCTGTTATTATTTTCTTTCCTCCCTCTATCCCACACCCGTCTCGTTCCTATTGCATACCAATTTACTCTTAATCCAAATATTCCCTCCTAGGAGTCTGAGGGAAGGGAGATGGGTGCTCAAGAGACTAAGGAGATCATCAAGTTTGGGAGAGCTAAAATGTAAAGCAACACACATCTCTTCCCAAGGCTATGGAAGCCAGACTGTCGGGGGAGACTGTGGGAGCAGCCAGGTTGCTTGGGTGCCTTGCAGTGAGCTGCAGAGGTGCAGTTTCCCTGAGTCCTCTCCTATGCTCCGGAGGGTTGTGGTGCAGCGTGGAGTCACCCACGATCCAGGATCTAACCCTGTCCTAGTGCACTGTAGGTAACCCCACTAAACCCCGTGGTCCCCCAAAACTTGTTTTGGTGCCATGGTCCTTTGCTCTTTTATCTCAGTCTCATCTGTGGTTGGTAGACATGTTTTCTTGCCTCCCCAGTGGGAAAGGTTCCATGCAGGATTTCCTCGTCAATCGCTCCCTTCCTTGCTCTGTGCCTGAGTTCTTCCTCCTCCGCCCTCTCCTTCTCTCTTCCCTCCGTTTTGTTTATCTTCGTCTCTTGCCTATCTTCCCCTCATCCTACTTTCTTTTCTCTGTCTTTTACCTTGCTTCCTTCTCCTTTCGTCTTGTCCTTTAAATTTATTTATTTATTTATTTTCAAGCAGAGATAGACAGAAGAGGACAGAGAAAACAGGCACGCCAGGGCCTCTGGAAGGGGCATACAAACTCTAGATGCATGCACCAGTTTGTGCATCTGGCCTGAGGTGGGTACTGGGGAATCCTCCAGGGTCGTTAGGCTTTGCAGGCAGTGTCTTAACTGCTGAGCCATCTCTCCATCCCCTCCTTTTCATATTTAGAATTTATTTTAGTAGTAAATTTACCTGTTGAATACATAGTTATTCCACAGCATTCTTTTCGCATTGCAATAAAACCTTGAACATGGGTACCTTTTTCTGGAAACCTTTACTGGTTTCATTACTCTTTGTTCCAATAGGAAAATAGCAAATTTTCTTTCATAACTATTAGGATTAATAAAATTTAATCTTAACTTTAATACTCAAAGAATATATCTTGATGCTCATGTTAATGCCACCACATGGCATTTTTAAAAATTTTTCTGTGAGTATGCCATGTCACATACGGCTGTAGATCATTCCTGTTTCTACTGGATATTGCTTCACTGCCTGAAGTAGTATATCTGATTTTTTTTTATAGTCATTTCAGTATTAATGGTTTGAAATTCAGAGTCAAGATTTTAGATTGTTTCTAGTTTGGTACTTTTAATTTCTTTTTGTATTTTTATTGACTTATTTGAGAGCAACAGACAGTGAAAGAAAGAGGCAGAGAAAGAAAGAGAGAGAGAGAGAATGGGCATGTCAGGGCCTCCAGCCACTGCAAAGGAACTGCAGACACGTGTACCCCCTTGTGCATCTTGCTAATGTGGGTCTGGGGAATCAAGCCTCGAACAGGGGTCCTTAGGCTTCACAGGCAAGCGCTTAACCACTAAGCCATCTCTCCAGCTCTAGTTTAGTACGTTTAATATTAGAGGTGCAATATGCTTCACATGTTGTTAGTAAGTTTACAAATTTGTTTGTGTTGGGAAGGACCTAGCAGACACAATTCTCAGTTTTAGACAGGAACATATTGTTTTATAATTACTCTTCAAATTTACATGCCAAATAGTAATTTAGACTGTCCCAGGTCTTCTTGGTGTGACTGGTGATATTTAAGCATCTCAATGATGCAAAATCATCATGCATTTTGTAGAAACAGCTCATGCTTTGAACTCAGAATGTTTTCTAAGTAGAAAGTTGAAATGGCTGAGCTGGCAAGCCAATGGGTAGTAACCATGAGCCTTAGCTTCCAGTCATAACTGGTACTCCATGCTGTTCTGGTTGCTTAGCTATGCTATCTAGTAGGGTAGGTGTGGTAAGTGCATTTTTGATTTAAGACACTTTCAACTGCAGATCTAGCTACATCGTAAGGTGTGGGATGTCTATACGAGTTCCCGGGTTCCCATGTTCTGCCTTACACTTTGTTGCTTTCAGTCATTCTAGTGTTAACAATTCTGCTTACATTTTAGAGTTTTCTCTGTGGCTCTGATGACTTGCATTTTTTGATAACAAGTGAATTTGAGAAGTTTTGTATATTTTTTTTTGGGGGGGGGATTTATGTATCTTATTTTTGTGAAGTACCAGTCAAGAAACACAGGTCATGTTTAAACTTAAAGGTATGACTTCTTAATATCTTTTTCAATTTAAAATAATACTTTCATTCAGTTATAAAAATCTATACCATGCTTTAGAACACGTTGCTTTATACATATTTATAAAATAGAAAATACAAATAAAAGCCCAATACATGGATATGGATAGTTCCACCTACAATTTTCTATGTGTCATTGTTCTGTACTTTTAAGAACATTTTTTTGACACTAGTGTTTTTTTTTTTAAATTAATTTTAAGTGGGCATTCGATTTCAATTTTTACTTTATTGTATGGCTTAAAACAGTTATAGACAAAACAAGACTGTGGTGGTTTGATTCAGGTGGCCCCATAAACCTAGGAGTTCTGAATGTTAGAATCCCACCTGCTAGAGATTTGGGAATTAGCGCCTCTTGGAGGCAGTGTATTGTTAGGTATTGTAGCCAGCATTATAGCCAGTGTTCCCTTGCCAGTGTTTGGCTCAGTCTCCTGTTGCTATGCTATCGTCCACCTTATGTTGGCCAGGCGGTGATGTCCACCCTCTACTTAGGCCATCATTTTCCCCTGCCATCATGGAACTTCCCCTCGGGTCTGTATGCCAAAATAAGCTTTCATTCCTGAAAGCTGCTTTCGGTTGTGAAAATGACTTCAACAAATACCCAGAACTTTAAAATGAATGACGTGGGCAAGTACTGAGATATGGAGGTCTTGATAGTTGTAATTTATAGTCTTAAAAAGAGTCAGGTTTCAGGCTGGAGACATGGCTTAGCGGTTAAGCGCTTGCCTGTGAAGCCTAAGGACCCTAGTTCAAGGCTCGATTCCCCAGGACCCACGTTAACCAGATGCACAAGGGGGCACATGCCCTGGCTCTCTCTCTCTCTCTCTCTCTCTCTCTCTCTCTCTCTCTCTCTCTCTCTCTCTGCTTCTTTGTCTGTCACTCTCAAATAAATAAATAAAAATAACGACAAAAAAAATTAAAAAAAAAAGAGTCAGGTTTGGACATTCAAATATGGAGATGTTTATAGGACATACCAACAGAGATGCCCAGGAGCTAGCTTGATACAGAGCTTTAGAGTTCATGGAAGAGTCCCTGTATGTGGTAAAGAGAGACATGTAGGTATTTTTATTACATATGAGAGAGGATGAGCATGCCAGGACCTCCACCACTGCAAATGAACACCAGGTGCATGTGTCCCTTTGTGCAGCTGGCTTATGTGGGTACCGGGGCATCGAACCTGGGAATTAGGCTTCACAGGCAAGTGCCTTCACCACTAAGCCATCTCTCCAGCCCTGAGACATGTAGATTTTTTTTTGTTAATTTTTTAATTAGTTTTGTCCTCAGTGAATACATTCAAGTGGGTACTATTTTTAGCGTCCTCCCTGTCCTCCCCCTTCCCCCCGGCCCCGCCTTGTTGGGGTATATGCGTTATGCATTGTGTGATTAGCCCTCAGTCATGGGTAGGAGGGAATGTCTCTGTGTTTCATGACCCAGCATGTGGCTCTGACTATTTGGCAGGAGTCCTCCTTACCTCCTGACATCCGTTGACACGGGCTCCCTCCCTCCCCTTAGCCCTTGTCTGCACTACCTGACCTCAGTGACACCTGCAGACACACCGAGCCACCTTCTCTGATCACGGGGCTCTTCTGTCTGCTTACCAACTAGGAACCCTCCTGGTGATGTGGCTGCAATATGCTGTCAAAGCACTAAGCTTCTGTCACTGGAGATTTCACCCAGGTTGCCCTTGCCGTGGCCACTGCTTTTTCTCTTGAGTTTGAAAAGTATCATTTAGTATATCTTGTCCCGTATTGCAGTTACCAAACGCAGGGGGCTGAATCCAGTCATATTGCCCCTCCCCCTTCCCATGTCTTCATGTTGTTTCTCTCTTTTGATCTTGTTGTTTTGTGATATAGAAACACACACAGTTATACAAATGGGTGCTTTCCAAGGTTGCTATGGCATATTGTTCCACTTTATGCTATCTGCAAGATCTTTTGTGGGATCTCATAGTTTTAACTATTAAGCGTAAGTTTCTCCAGATCTATTTCTTCCTTACACATTCTCAATTTATTTTTTATTTTTTGGTAGACTGTGGAAACATGGTTTCAAATTGCCACCCAGAGTGTATTTACTTTTTCTAATATACTTATTTTCACATTAGTATTGTTGGACCACAGTGAGGACTATGACCAACTAGGGCAATGTAGAGAATAATAGAGAGAATACACACCCCAACAACGGGCTGTTTCTCATTGGAGAGTAAGTGGCTGAACACTGAGGGCAGCCAGCCCCTTCCACAGGTTTGAGGCCTCTGTGCTCAGACACAGCTCAGCTGCATATTTAAAGGGAAGGAGCAAGCAGTGCACAGAAGGGAGGAAGAAAGAAAAACAAATACAATTCAAACATGGCTATTTCTTCAGCTGACTTGTGTTCCCAGATGTGCCTCTTAGGTCTGGCTTGATTAGTTCTTAATAATAGCCTGTTTGCATGGCTTGGGGCAATAGTTCCTGTGTGCCTTGGGACAATGGTTCCAGTGCAGCAGGTAACCTTGTCAGGCTGTGGGTTGGAAAGTTATTTATAACCCAAAAGCATTTGCTCTATGTTAAAGCCCTTTCCAGGGCCAGCATATCTCAGTAAGGTTTGAGGCTCATTCAATGCTCACTGGGACCCCAGACAGCAACACTTTTTTAAAATTTTATTTATTTCTTTATTTATTTGAGAGCAACAGACAGAGAGAGAAAGAGGCAAACAGACAGAGAGAGAGAGAATGGGCGCGCCAGGGCTTCCAGCCACTGCAAACGAACTCCAGATGCGTGCGCCCCCTTGCAGCAACACTTTTAGTACTAAAAGGCCTTTATAGCACACTTATCAGACAATGACATTTTCAGCCTTATCTATATTTTCCTTTATTTTAATGTTTATTATTATTATTTACTAATAAGAACTTTTGTATGGATACATCACGTTGGTACCCTCTTTTCCCTCTTCCCTGCCCACTTTCTGTGGGGGATGCTCCTCTGTGGGGTTGCAGCCAGGGTTTAGGAGACAGACCCTGAGGATACTCAACACCTACCAAAGCACTCTCTTCTCAAGATTTGTCCATGCATCCTTCATAGAGGCTTTCCAGATCTTCTTAGTAATATATTTTCTGTATATTTTAGTTAATAAATGCTACACATGCTGAGTAGGTAATTCCGTTTCACAGAGACATGTTGGTGACATATTTTCTGCAAGTGTCATGTAGCATTTGTCATCAAAATCTCACATTTTATTTAATCGTGTTTTTTAATATCTTTCACCATAAGTTCTCTACTGGATACACTTGAGCTTTTAGGCCACTGTTTCCTTGAACTCTGAAATTCTATTAATGATTAATCCCTAAGCTAATGTAACCCTTTCTATGAAGCCTACATTATTCACTTAATTTTGATCTTTGTAACACCCTGGTTATACTGGTTCTGTAAAGAAAACTAGTAACAATTAAAAAAATATTTACTTATTAGAAGGGAATAGATAGAGAGAATGGGCATGCCATTGCCTCCAGCCACTACATAAGAACTCCAGACACATGTGCCCCCTTGTGCTTCTGGCTTTCATGGGTCCTGGGGAATTGAACCCACGTCTTTAGGCTTTGCAGGCCAATGCCTTAACCACTAAGTCATTTCCCCAGTCCGTAGTAACAAATTTTTAAGCACATCTAAGAACAAGAAAACAAAGTATTTCTTGCTTATAGTGGGACAAGAATGATCTTTAAAAAAATGCTATAACGAGCTATCTTCATTCAAAACTGATCCTTCTTATAAACCTCTGCCTCAGTTTTGGGGGAAAGGTTGATATCTCTCTTCCTGAAAGTATATAAGGATCAACATTATCTAGACAAAGAATAAATATATAGGCTGAGGTTTCAGGGAAGGAAAAGTAAAACCTGGCTAATCACATAGCTGAAAGAAAATGGATTTGGCTAGGAGAGTGTTCCCTTGGCGATGCCCAGGGCCACAACTCTGCTCAGTGGATCCCGAAAGCATCACATCTTCCCTCTGTCACTTTTACACATCAGAATATGAAATGTGGACCACTATGCTCCTTAGTATTTTAATTTATGTCAATAAAATCTCTATTTTCCCTTTGATGTTGCATGAACTCCATTCTCTGTTTTGTCAAAATTATTAACATTTCTTTTCATTTCAAATAAAAAAGACATTTCCTAGGTTTGTTAGTTGCAACTCCTAGGAACTTCTTCCCCTTGGAATCTAGCCAATGGCAAAATTCCTCTAGATAACTTGCTAGATAAAAAAAAAAAAAAAAAATCAAGCCTAAACAAGGGGAAAGTTTAAGGAAACACCAAAGGTGCATTTGATTCATTTTGTTTTTCTTTTTCATGGAGATACCCATAATTAACCAGAAATGAGGTTTTCTCCTTTTGATGTAATTGACTTTTTTTATTTTTTTCAAAGTGTTAGTAAAGAGAAGACTGATCGAACAAATTAATATAGAAAGGTATTCTAACATACACATTCAGGAGAACAAAAGTTGGTTATAAACTATTCAAAATCAAGCATTATAGGACTCTCCTACAAAATACACAATAACAATAGTCACATTGCAATTATCAGGTCTTTTTTAATATTATTTTTAAAATTTTTTTTTAGAGAGAGTGAGAGAGATTATCTACTAAGATACAATGCAGAAATTGTAGTGTCTGATTCACTCTTTGAATGTGTAGTTTTGCCGAAGAAATAAAATGTCTTCTCTTTTGTTACTTTTATGTGGACTAAAATTATGCATTCATAGATTTCACCTTAGGTCTAAACACTAGATACTGTCATGTTTGTTACAATTTCTGATTTGTTTTTTTTTTTTTTGCTTTATCAGTATTACTTTAAAAAATTTTTGAACATACTTGCCTTTGACAGTGATTTTTTTTTCCTCTGTTTCCCAAAGGAGCTTGTTCTCCTGTGATATATTCAAGGTCACAGTCTCCACCCTTCCCTGCTGCACATAGGCAGAGAAATAAAGCAGGTAATGCTCTCTCTCAATTGAGGTTCAGATCTCATTTCTGCTGAACATCTGTGCAGTCTGACTCTTCATATTATACCCTAAACACCTATTTTTTTGGTAATATTATTGACTTTGCCTCTTTGCATTTTCATTTCCATTGATATGACTCAATTGGGATAGGCTGCTGTTCAGGCATGTATAATTTTTAATGATATGAAATGTAGGAAAAACCATACCACAATTAGAACAATGTAGATTTGTGGTAATGCATTTTCTTTAAAGAACAACTTAGAAAAACATTGAATATTAGAAAATAAGCTGCTTCTTTACTTAGTCATACATAGAGAAGAAGTTGGCCATTAGCTCATGATGAAAAAAGATCATTTCTCTGATAATGTAAGAAACTTGCCTCCCAACTTTGGCCTTTTTTTTCTCCACTAACAATTGCGCTTCACTGCAATGCTGATTTCTAAAATGGACAAATTATAAATATGAACCAAGGGCAACAGGCATCAGTAGATACAAATGATCCCAAGCTAATCTACAAATGGATTTTTGTCTGGGAGCTGATATTGGAGTTTTTGAATGAATTGAATTTCATACTTAGGCATAGAACACTTACATAAGCAATGAACTTCCATGGACTGGCAAAGCCGGGCCACCAGTCCGAGGGAAAACAGGGCCCTGGGCTGTGGGTACAGAGTCAGCAAAGTGAAAAACAGACACACACACAAGGTGAATGTATCTGAGTGTATTTTACTGAAGTAGAGAATCAGGTTATATACAATTCTGGATGCATAAGCTTAGCCTTTGCTTATTTAAGTGGCACAATTTCTATGAATAGCCTGTTCCAGGAAAGGCACAAATACATTGAGTAAAGATTACAATCACAAAGTTAATAGTTAATATCTCACCAAAATCAGTGTTAGACAGTTAGTGGTTACAAATGACATTTGGTTTTTAGCCTGATTCAAGCATCAAGTATTTTTAACAAAAGTTCTAACAGGGCAACTTCATAATTCTAGTATATTTTCTTCCTTGAACCATGCCAAAAATGTAAGCAAGCACCAAGGTGGCCTCGACCTAGCAAGTCTGTCCACAAAAGTTAAAGATTACCAAGACACATGCTTCCCACCATTGTTTACTAGCATATTCCCATTCCTATACACTCCTGTATAAGGTGATGGTTCATCGATTGGTTCTGGTCCTCGGAATTCTGACCGTGGCTTGAAACAACAGCGGGGTCTTTGGAGGAAGCGTCACACCATCAGGTGACTCAGTTTTTGGAAACTGTTCCATATCTAATTTTTACTAAATTGTGAAAGAACATCATGCTGCTTTCATGTGTCAGGAACAGAGCAGTAGTAATGAAGAAGACAGCTGTTAGAGAGCAGCAAAAGGCACTAGAAGCCTGGAGAATGCACGTCCTTCCTGGAGGCTTTCTTCCTTGAAGCTTTTGCCTCGGCCTGGTGTTGGTGTGGCATGGAACAATAGTAGAGATTATATCACTTATTTGTGCTGTCTTTCTTTCTTTAAAACAATTTATTTTTATTTTTATTTATTTACTTGAAAGAGACAGGGGGAGGAGTAGAAAGAGGCACATGGAGAGAGAGAGAATGGGTGCCAGGGCTTGTAGCCTCTATAAACAAACTCCAGATGCATGTACCACCATGCGCATCTGGCTTACCTGGATACTGCAGAGCTGGACCTGAGTCCTTAGACTTTGCAGGCAAGGACCTTAACTGCTAAGTCTTCTCTCCAGCCCTTTGTTTTCTTTGGAAGTCTGTGAGTCAATGTGTTTCCCCTGGGTGCAGGAACACATATCATTTGGTAAGTTAAGTTTCATTCCTCATTTAGCATTTTGACATCTGATTTCTTGATCACATATCTAATAGTCCAAAAGTTTGCACCAACATTTCAATTAAAAAAAATTATCCAACTAACAATGATCTCTAAAGAAAAAGAACAAAATTTACCGTGATTACCTAATATCATTTTTTGTTTATATCCACACATAAACACGTGCATAACCACACACAATGAGTAATATAAGAATTTAGGCTTATGAGAACTTTATTCAATCAAAGAGGAAATTCTTCTTTAAGCTTATTAATACTTTTACCTGAAGACTAGGTTTTCTGTTTCATTACCAGATTTTCACATTATAAATTAAAAAAAATAGTACTTGTTACGAGAAGAAATTATTAATTTTTGTGTGAAATCTCAGCAAACGCTCTTGGAAAAACTGATTTGATCATCCTGCTTGCATAATGTTTCATGCACAATGGTTGTTTCATAGGAAATCTATTAAGATTAATCACTTTGTGTTCTTCGTTTCTTATGGAAGTAGAAAGAATGTTCAAATGCAGCAAAAGCAGACACGCCAATTTGTCATGTGTAAATAACTAGGCCAAACAAAACAGGAGAGAAGTGGCATATAAATAAATTATCTGGGTCCCTGTTATGTGGCGCAAAGCGACAAGCATGTTCACTAGACTGTGTGGAAGCTGGTAGCATCAAGGTTGTCTCTAATTCTCATGCTGCGGCTTGGATGAGATGTAGAAGAGCTTGGCAGAAAAAAGCAATAAAGATAATTATACAATTGGAAACACAATTTCTATGAGAAAATCCTAATGTAATTAGTCAACTGTGTTTCAGGGAACAAACGTGTGTGAAAGTAAGCTTTTGAGTAATGATTGAATCTGTGAAGTGAGTCAGCCTCGAGGAGGGAATTGTACCACATGTTTGCATTTTGCATTTTCTTGGCCTCTGATGAGAAATAAATCACCATTAAATAATAATTAAGCAGTGTGGTTATTTTTATTGATCATATCAAGCAGTTGTTTGCAATGTTTCGTTTTACTGTGAGCTGAAAGGTCGTAGGTTGTATTATATCTTATGCCATTAACTCATCTATTCACTTAAAAATACTGTTTTCTACCTTTCTTTGCCACCAAGCAATATATAGTAAAAAGTGATCTGTTTTGTTCATCATAGAGGTCTCTGATGATAACTATGTCATGAAATGCATTTTATATTTATTCCTTTGTAAGCTACTTAAAATTAATTTAATTAAGAAAATGCCAATATATTGTTTCTTGTGAAGACACTGGATAATACAGTAAGTAAGTCAGTCTCTTTACTCAGCAGTTGGCATTCTTTTGGATGTGTAGTAGCAATAACTAAATAAATAATCCTCCTGAAAGTAAAAACATAAATAAAAGCAACCAAACAAAACCTATGATTTACCAACAGAGCTTATTACAAGAATTAAAGGAATATTCTTCTGGGAAGTTTATTTTCATATCCACAAAAACAAACAGTCAAATTCTGCTTTGGTCACTGATATTTTTCAATGTTACAGGGTATTTGCTCATGCTAAAGCAAAGGCTTGGGGGTTTGAGTAGAGATGTTTGCAGATTTTATGGAGTAATAAAATATTCAATGAATAGATTATAAAGCACTTGATAAGATTTTAGAGGCATATAAATACCAAGAGATGCAGTCCCTTGGGGAAGGTAAAAATGCATGCATTCTCTCTCTCTCTCTCTCTCTTCCCTCTCTTCCTCCTACAAGATGACTTACTGCTTTGTAGGAAGGACATGAGAGTCACGGATAATCTAGGCATCCCAGAAGGAAGGAAGGACAAAGTAGAATGGGAAAAATGCATTTGGAATTATTCAGAAATACAAAAGTGAATGTTTTTGTAAAGTATATCATACACTGTGTTTTCCTCTGCAAACTCCACTGCATTACAAATAATAAGTGAGTCATGAAAAGGTGTTTAGCAGTTTTTTTTAAATTTTTTGTTTTTATATATTTACTTATTTGACAGAGGAAGAGGGAGAGGGCAAGAGAGAGAGAGAGAGAGAGAGAGGGAGAGAATGGGCATGCCAGGGTCTCCAGCCTCCGCAGACGAACTCCATATGCGTGTGCCCCCTTGTGCATCTGGCTTATGTGTGTCTCAGGGAATAGAACCTAGATCCTTTGGCTTTGGAGGCAAATGCCTTAACTGCTAAGCCATCCATCCAGCCCTGTTTAGCACTTTTTAAAGAGCTATCATTTGTTACTGGCCATTGTAAGAAAATAATTCTCACTTGTACCTTGGTTATGGTCTTTTCTGCTATTAGTTGAATATTAGACTTATTGGGTCATTTTACGTCTCTCCTGGGTTTTGATGTCAACTACCAAGGTATCAATTGAATGAAAAAATACTAACTGAATAAAAATATAATGACTTATTTTTTATTTTGTACATTAATACAAATGCTTAGGAATAGCTAATTTCTGTATGCAATGGTAGCCACCCATTAAAGATTCAGAGAAGGCAGCCAGGGAGCCAGAGACTGGAAGACACTTGGCACCACAGACAGTCAGAAAGGGGGCAGGCAGGCCCTTTGAAGCTCACGTACTCAAATTTCCTGGGGCTGCTTCCACCTTCCACAGGAGCAACGTCAAAATGAAAAAAAAAAAAAATCTGTCTAATCCTGAAGACAGATAAGTCTGCCAATTGAAACTGTAAAGTTCTGACAGCTGATGGCATTGGTTTTGTAACAGGAAAACCAGGGCTGAAATATCAGAAGTGGAACATCCTTCTCTGGCTGTGAGCAGCTAATGTGCCTGACAAGAGATTGGAGCCATGATCACTTCAAGTCAAACAAGATGTCTGTTCACTCAGAGTCAAAATTACCTTCACTTCCAAAGTTCTGGATTCATTCATTACTGACATGTTCTTTTTTTTTTTCTCCTCCCTTAGCAAGTCCAAAAACTTCGAGAGACACATGAGTTTGATACATTTTAACAGGTAACAACCTTTCCTATTTTCGCTTTAATAAGAACCAAAGTGTAAAGAAAACAATGCTTCCTCCAGTGTTCAATCACATTGCCACACTCATTTATAAAATCTGTTCTGTTTAACTATTAGGTCTCTGAATGCTCTGAAATATTAAACAAGCTTGCATTCTAACATCTATCAAATTTGATCTCTTTTCAGACCAATTTCTCCTATTATATCTCATAACTTGTAACATTATTATTTATTACCCTTAGATACCATTAGGATAAATTAAAACACCTTTGTAATAGAATAGACTATGAGGATTGGCTTGAGTAAATCAAACACACACACACACACACACATATATCACAAGAAAAATACGAAATTTTATAATTTACCAAACTTGTTAATGAAAAGAATGACCCTTTATTAGTTCCCTAAAATTAAATGTGGCTAATACTTAACTTTTTTACTTAGGTTGATCCCCTCAAATACTTTTACACAGCTTAAAATGTATAATAATTTGCTAGAACCAAAGTAACATTTTAGAGAAGAATTTGTTAATTAAGGAAGGCTTAGTGATTTTTCCCAAGCATTTTAGAATTATCAAAGAGCTACAAAATACTTTATCTAGTAAGTTGAGTTTTAAAATATAATGCAGGATTGAAGAGATGGCTTTGCACTTAAGGCACTTGACTACAAAGCCTAATGTCCAAGATTGAACTCCCCATTACTTATGTAAAATCAGATGTACAGTGTGGCACATGCATCTAGAGTTCATTTGCAGTGGCTAGAGGCCATGGAATGCCTTTTCTCTCTCTCCCTCTTCTATTTCTCCATCTGTGCTTACAAATAAATAAATAAATAAATAAATAAATAAATAAATAAATAAATAAAATTTAAAATATAATGCATATTTGTTTTAAAGCTGTTATGATGAATGGCATACCTATGTTAAATTCAAGCCAAATGCCTCTAAGTCCAAAACAAATTGAAATACTCTTCAGTTTCTTATACTGTTAACCCTTTATAAAAAAGTAAATTGAATTCTGATAGAGTATTTTGTAGACACTATCAAAATGAACATCACAAATAAATATACACCCGTTTTCATCTGCAGAGTGGGAATTTGTAATATAATTTAAGTAGTACTTTAAACATTGCATCTTGATTACCATTTTGACAGTCATGGAATAGATGAATAATGGCAAAATAAGACATTTATGACTAAATTCTGCTCCTTTCTTACTACATGCCAGCTCAATTATATAGTACCATAGCTGTAATTTTACAACAAATACCATTTCATAAGTTTAACATGTCTAAGTTGGTTAATCAACACAGAATGTAGGTAAAATGAATTTAGTCTATATTCTTTAATGTTGGTCTTGTTTTTAAGCTGAACACCTGATATCAATTACATACATTGTTGAAAATAATCCAATGAAATACTAGCATACTATAAATCATCTGAATTTCAAGAATGTTCATTTCTTTAAAAAATATTTATTTATTCATTTATTTATTTGAGAGAGAAAGAGGAAGAAAGACAGAAAAAGCAGGAGGGAGGAAGAGAGAAAGAGAGAGAGAGAGAGGGAGGGAGAGAGAGAGAGAGAGAAACAGAATGGATATGCCAGGGCCTCTAGACACTGCGAATAATCTCCAGATGCATATGCCATCTTGTATATCTGGATTAATGTGAGTAATGGGGAGTCGAACCTGAGTCCTCAGGCTTTGCACATAAGTGACTTAACCACTAAGCCATCTCTCAAGCCCAAGAATATTCATTTCTGATTGGCATGCTCTTCATGAGCATGTCACCGAGTGTGGCATGAACCAGTAAACTGAAAACCACGGCTCTGTAGTGAACCAGTGCCTAGCACAAACCTTCTCACTCTCAGTGTCCCAGTGAGACATTGCTGTCGGAGCTTCATTGTGTTCTTCGGTGGGCTTTCTATAAGCACTGGGGTGTCACACGAGAGAAAGGAGCAGGACAAAGCTCAAGAGAACCTTCGGTTGCATGTTGATTTAGTCGTATATGTCACAATGAGAACACTGAGAGTCTGATAAGTGCACTGTTTTTGCCATGATCTTTTTCAGTTCTCCTGATGTATTTCCAAATGTCCTAGTAATGAATCAGAAACAAATAGCAAAGAAATGAGTCACATTGGTTTTTAGAATGCTCTAGTCACAAAATCACAGCTCTTTGAATTTGAGGTTGCAGTAAAAGGTTCCTGATCATAGTTTAAGCTATTAAAAAAAAAAACCTTTTAGGATAACATATGCACAGACAATTATTACATATGTATATATTATAAAACGTAACAACAGGGCTGGAGGGATAGCTTAGTGGTTAAGACACTTGCCTGCAAAATCAAAGGACCTTGATTGGCTTCCCCAGGACCCATGTAAGCCAAATGCACAAGGTGCTGCATACATCTGGAGTTAATTTTCAACAACTAAATCCCTGATTTGCCCTTTGATCTCTATCTGACTCTTTCTCTATCTCTTTCAAATAATTAAATAAAGTATTAGAAAAAGAAAAATTAAATGTAACAACAAACATGTATAATTTGGTGTATCAATAAATTATGCATTTTCTCACAGCTAAATTGACATTTCTAGGGAGTATAAAATTCTGGCGAAATTACAGCAGCCATCCCAGAAGGAGAAACCCATTGTTTGTTGGAGGAATTATTAAGAATGATCTGATACCATAAAATAGGATTTTTCTGTTTCTATTGTAAACTATAAAGAAATTTATGAACAGAACAAATTAAAGATATGAGAAAGGAGCTAAATTCAGAGATTATCTGATTCAGGGCCTCGACCTTTCTAGCTCTTAACTCTGAGTAACTTGTAATAGAAACTTGAAACTTTTTCTCATTTTATTTTTATTATTTTTATTTATTTACTATTTGAGAGAGAGAGAGAGAGAGAGAGAGAGAGAGAGAGAGAGAGAGGAAGGTAGATATATAGAGAGAATGGACACACCAGGGCCTCTAGCCACTGCAAACAAACTCCAGACACATGTGCCATCTTGCACATCTGGCTAATGTGGATCCTGGGGAATAGAACACAAATCCTTTGGCTTTGTATGCAAGCGCTTTAACCACTAAGCCATTTCTATAGCCCTCTTCATTTTTATTTTTATCTTTTTGAAAGAAAGAAACAACATTGTTTTTACTTAGCCTTTGAAACAATAGCCTGGGACTTTACTCTTCTTCATAGATGTATTTTATTGGTGCTGTTGCCATTAGCTGACTTTATACTGTTAACACCCTGTGCTTTACATAGGGACTTTCTATGGAATTATGTGATTTTAGTTAACACCAATGTTATCGTGTCTGTCTAGAAGTCCCATGGGAGTCAATCTATGACATATGACTTTAGAGAACTTATTATTAGCTTCATGATTGTGTTGGTTTACAGAACTGGAGACCTCATCAGGTTCAGTTGTTCACTTACCTCAGTTATTACGACATAGTGTTTTCTAATCCCACAGGGCTGACTTTGTGTGTGTGTGTTAGAACCATGGTGTCTGTCTTTTATCACCAGAGTACATCTGCCTACTTCTTTTACCATTGGCCTGATTTCTTGCCTAGGATTCATCTTTCATTTCCTGAAGATATGATTAGTTAGCTGGCCCCATGCTCATCTCTATCGTATCTGTCTCCCTAGTCCTTAGTTTCATACATGTTCACACATATCAACATCATGTTAATCTGACCTTATTTTAGCAGTTTTGACCTTGATTCTGACTTCTTACTTCACTGGTATCATATTACTCCATTCCATCTATAATTCTGCCCTGCATTCATCAGCAGCAGTCATTTTTACTCTAGCACACATATTTCCATCTTTCGTTTTATTCAGTGACCTTTTGTTTTTTGATTTAAACTATTTTTGTTGTCACAGTGCATGCAATGTATCACTTCCATATCCATAATTTTTTTTGCTTTTTTTTTTTGCTATCCCACTTTGGTATGTAAATGACTATAATTTCAAGCACATTGGTGTTCTTTTCATTCCTTCTTTACCAGTGAAGCTCCAGCATTCAGAAACGAATAAAAAAATATATTCAAGTTATTATGACTCTTGGACTACTCCATCCTAGATGAATGTGACTAGGAAAACATCTCATAAAGATATGACTATTCTTTCTTTATACAATGATCAATAACTTCAAATGGGCTTCGTCCAGTTATTTTCTTAGTTGCCTAAAAGACAATTCATAATAGTTTCCTTTCCCCTCTCCTCTTAGTCTTCCAAAGTCCTCAAACCTCCCATATTGCCTAGCTGCCACTTCATCTTTACATGCACCCATTTCAAACTTACAGTACACACAACTTTCCACCATAATATCCACTGTGTCACCTTCCATATGCTCTTTCTGTGATCTTACACTCCATCAATCTGCTTGTGCATCTAACACCAACAGTGTCTTTGTGCACATCTCACATCTATTTCAAGGACATCTTACCATCAACTGTTACCATTACTTCAATTAAATTAGCATATAAATATTGTTTGATTTATCCTCTCTCCACATCTTCATCAGGAAATTACTCCATTATTTAGTTTCCTTCACAAGGAAAATCTTCTATTTCATCGCTTTTATACTTTCTTGAACCCACTTTAATCAGGACACCATTCGTATGATGCTACTCTTGTCAAGCTCCATGATGCTTGACCCCATGGTCAATCTTATATCGTTATTTATTTGTCTTAATCTGTTATAGGGCATCCACCAACAAAGCACCAGGGTGGAAAATACAGTGGTTGAAGGAGGCAGGAGATACAAGGAGGACCTCTGTATGGATTTTTTTTTTCCTTCATCTGAACAGGAATAAATTGCATACTTTTATGTTGCCTTTCTAGCCCTGATTTACCCACTTTTCAGGTAAATGTTACACACTAGCAACCACCTATCATGAGAGAACATGAGGATTGGGGATTTAAAAGCTGGGATGACATCGCTTAATTTATGAAATTTTCCCGAGGTTTTGATCCACGGGTGTCCATGCCAGTGCGCTGCAGCTTGCTTCCATTGTTTGCCAGTGAGAGGGCAGCATCGGCACTCCAGTGAACCCAAACTGTGAGTGTCGAGGATCGCAACTAGTCACAATTCAGCCTTGTGTCTGCGGGGGCCAGGTGAGAGCACCCCGGCAGACCCAGATCCTATATCCTAAATACATAAATGCAATACTACTCTAAAGTCGACAGATAGAGCTTTGTAACACTGGGAAGTTCAGCTGTAAATGTAAATGGTCAGACTCTTGATGGTCTCCCATTGAACTATGAGGGCACAGTGATAACTTGTTTCCTGCTTATGGGATACTCCTCTTTCCCAGCTCCTAACTTCACGTTGACCATGGCACACACATCCATGCCCACATGCCATGGGAGGGCTACCTTTCCTGTACACACAGCAGCTGTCAGTGCTCAAATATGTAGCTATTCCTTGAATGCTTAGTGTTTGTCACACTGGGAGTAGGAAACTCTGGAAGCAGATTGGGGTCATTTGAAAAGCAGTTTTAGTAGACTAAATGCCAAGAACCTTCTCTAGATAGTGAAGGTCTTCAATGTTGCTGAACATGTTCCTTGGCTTTTCAGTTTCTTCCTTCCAGGGGGTGGGAGCTTCCAGAACTAGATCAGAGTATGTACCTTGGACATCCACCCATACTCAAGGTTAACATTGCACACATCTATCGTTTAGGACATTTCTAAAGAAGGAACATATTGCTTGGCCTGGGATCAGGTTAACACGAATAAAATTACATTAATTATAAACTCTGAATTCTAAGTATTTGAAGATTGGTAAATTATACTATTGTACTCCTCCTTACCAGTATGCCATTACTACCACCACAGCATGATTAATACTGTCATAAGTCAGTTTAGTGCACTGGAAATTTGCTACTACTCCTGTATTAATCAGTATGACAACAGTGCCTTTTCAACTTATGTGTGTGGTACATATGGAAATGTCTGAGACAGTATCCATATGATCCATCTTATACATGAGCGATACATAAGATAGGTAATCAACGTCGAACCTCTTGATTATTACTCATCTTTTATCCTCTCCTTTACTATAGGTGTCAACTTGTCTCCTGTATAAAGGACATTGAGTGAGAGTTATAAGGAAGATAGTCCTGATATAAAACATTTACATATTTCCCAATAGCAAAATTTAATTCACACATTTGGTTGACCTAGTAAAGCAATATAATAGCTTCTAGCATGAGGTCTTTTTTTTTTTTTTCTTACACCAGGGATGAAGTTGGTTACAGCACATAATAGAATGTGTAAAGACAATATTCATGATCATTATACTAAGTAGCCTTAAAAATCTAAATGGACTCACAGCTAATCCAGTTGATTGATGGCATATCCCACATTATTGTTACTACCCACAAAGCAAAGGTGCATTTAATTCAAACTTCAGTCTATAGTAGTAATCTTTTGTAAAATCCAGTGATCTGGCATCTTGACCAATGCAAATATCCATGGGCTGCTGATATACCGCAACACAAAATATCAACCCGGTCTCAGGGCAGAGCAGAGCGGTCTGGTTGCTTAGAGCTAGAGTTTCTGTGTTCTTGTTTCATGAAGGAGAAGAGAAGCCGAAGTTTCCCTTCAAGGCCACTGCCAGCAAATACGAATGCATGCCCTTTCACTGCTTATAGACCAGGATGTTGGACACAGGTCTGACTTAAACTGCGAGCAGAATTTCCCCTGTAACATATTCAACCTACCAATTGTTTATAGGATGCAATGAAAATGGAGTTGGAAAGATGCTGAAAAAAAAAAAAAAAAGTAAAAACTTGTAGCTGATCTTGGAAGAGAAAGAAATCAGAACCTTACGTACTGCATGTAAAGTTTAGCTGTAACGTACCCTAAACCACTGCTGTCTCGTCACATAAGCATTGACACGTGTACTGAGAAAGCACTCTGAACTATTTTTGTAATTAAATACCTGGTCTTTTTGTACAAACTACAGAGCACTACTATCTTTGACTTGCCTAGTTTCTTGCCCACAGTGATTATAGAAAACCCTCAGTAGAACTGAGGTGAGAATGGGGAATAAAAGAGGATAACCCCATGGTAATACAACCAACTTTCAGGATGTTCATATATTAAAGTTGCCAATAAAATTATTCCTTCAAATGCCAATGCTTAAGTTCAAATGAAAAAAACTTAATTTGGCATTTATTTTTAAATATTATTTAATTTATTTGATAGAGAAAGACAAAGATAAAAAGACAGACAGAGAGTACATGTGTACTAGAGCCTCCTGACTGCAAATAAACTCCAGATGCATGTGCTGCTCTGTGCACCTGGCTTTATGTGGGTGCTGGGGAATAGAATCAGGGCCATCAGGATTTCAAGCTTTGTAAGAAAGTGGCTTTTACTGCTGAGCCCTCTCTCCAGCCTTAATTTGGCTCTTAGTGTATACATGAAATTTTACTTGAATTTAAAGATCATTAGTAGCCAATATTAAGCAGCATTGACTAAATGTGACATAAAATGGGTAGGAAAGTGACGCTGTGAGAGGACTGAAAGTCTTTAAATAAATAGAAAATGTAGATGTTACCACGCTGTGACTAGCCAATCCACTATAGTTCACCCATTTCCAAAGTAGAATATGAATTCATTTATTTTTACATGTAAAACAAGAGTATTTTGAAAGTATCTGTTTTAGGTAAAGTGTTTTATTGCCTTAATTTTAGTCACAGTGGTTTCTTAATAAATGCCATTTTAGAATATTTGACACATTACTTTTAAGAAATAAAATTGACTTACCAGCATGAGATAACCCTGACTTTAACATTTGATCAGAATATCCCTGTAACTAAACCCATGGGAAGGACGCCAAGCTTACACTGTTATCTGTAGGAAATGATCTCATTTTCTCAGGCAGAGGATGATCAGACTGCCTGCTTCTCTTTAATAGCTGCTGGCCCAATCCTCACATCTGCTCATTAAACCAAGTCTGCTCTCCACTTCTTGAATGCTCAATCCTTTTGATACTCACAGAATATTTTAACAAGCGAAGGTGTTTGATGAAACACCACCTTCCTTTACCCAGGGCAGTTATGAGGATGTTAGGCAAGCCAGGCAGAAAGCTGTGTCGGAAGGCCATGAAGGCCACTGAATTTGGTCTCATATCAACTTGGGTTCAAGTGTAAATATCTCTAACTGTACAATAATAAATATCACCTGCATCACTCACAGGCCCTAGATAACATTATTCATCTAGTTTCATTTGTGTGTTTTATAGGCAATACAATATAAGCTTCATGATAAAGAGAACTTTTTTCTTCTTAAATATATGACTACATCCCCAGTGCTTCAAATGTCTGCCTAGGGCTGGGAGAAGGCTTAGCAGTTAAGCGCTTGCCAGTGAAGCCTAAGGAACCCGGTTCGAGGTTCGATTCCCCACAAGGAGGCACACCTGTCTGGAGTTTTTGTTTGCAGTGGCTGGAAGCCTTGGTGCCCTCTCTCTCTCTCTCTTTCTCTCTGCCTCTTTCTCTCTCTGTAGCTCTCAAATAAATAAATAAAAATAAACAAAAAAATGTCTGTCTAAAATAGGCTCATGGAGAATACTGAAAATTATTTAAGGGGTTCATAACTGGTATCCTAGTGACACTTACACTCTTAGTAACTTATTTAAAGTCACAGTCAGTAATTGCAGAAACTGGATTAGAAAAATAGTTTCATGAACCCAACTTGCATGTGTGTCTTTTTTTGAAAGCTACAAGGCAGGAATGTTTCTTGAAACCTTTGCACTCACTTCTCCTTAAGCCTGAAATGCTTCCGGGGCAGGAGACAACAGAAGAACGGTAGTTTCTTTAGCTCTCTAGGAAGTACATCACTACTCAGGACTGGCATGAGTCCTGCAGTGTGTGAATCCATGTTTTGTTTTGTTTTTTTCTCTAAGTGATATGGAAAAGGGCTGGACATTTTTCGAGAAAAGAATGGCATTACCTAGCTTGAATTTTAATAGAAGTGCTCTAGTTAAACTATTGGGATGGGGTTCAAAAGCAGAAAACTGTTGAAAACATGCTGGGAATTTCTGAATTAACTCATGAGAAAGAAAATGGTAACTTAAACAAGCGTACTTGAATAAGTGTGAAGAGGTGAAGGATGACTATCTGTTGACTCGATAGCCAATGAGTTCTAATGCAGGAATGAGTGTATTACAAAAGTTAAGAGATGGGCTGGAGAGATGGCTTAGTGGTTAAGGCACTTGCCTGCGAAGCCTAAGGACCCAGGTTGGACACCCCAGTATCCTCATAAGCCAGATGCACATAGTGGTACCTGCATCTGGAGTTTGTTGGCAGTGGCTATAGGTCAGGCTTGCTCTCTCTTCCTCTCTCTGTGTGTGTGTGTTTTTCTCTGTCACAAATAAATAAATAAAAAATAAAATATGTTTTTAAAAATCAAGAGAGGCATCATGGGAAAGATGTTCTTTCAACCACTCCCTCTATGCTATATCAATAACAGGAACAGGACCATTTTCAAGGCCAATTATATATGTACATGCATACATACATACATATATATATTATATATATCCACATAAGCTCACTCCCTAATAAGAGCTTACCATGTGCAAACTCATTTGTTTTATCTTTCTCTCATAGGGAATAAGAACATATGATAGGTTTATGCTATTTCTTCTGTTAGATATGAAAGATTTTTACTTCTTTTTGAACTAAATATCTGGTGTTCCTTCTGGCACATAAAATTGCAGGCTTGTACTATATTTTATCTATTTCAATAACTGATTTCTTCCTATTTGGACATATAAATTATAATCATTAAGAGAGCTCCTAACTTTTCTATGTGGTCTACCTTGCTTATACTTGAGTTTCTAGTTTACAGAATTTCTGGAAGGTAGATAATATTGCTCTTAACAACTTGTAAGCCAGCATTAACAATGCTGCCTAATAAACAAACTAAGAGAAGATAAGTCTGGCGGAGTGAAGCCCCCTATTCAAGCTACATAAGCAATGTGTGATGACTCCAATATAGGTTTGCTTAATTAAAAAAAAAAAAAGTGTATGTTGGGCCGGGGCGTGGTGGATCACGCTTTAATCCCAGCACTCGGGAGGCAGAGGTAGGAGAATTGCTGTGATTTCGAAGCCATCCTGAGACTCCATAGTGAATTGCAGGTCAGCCTGGGCCAGAGTGAGACCCTACCTCGGAAAAAAAAAAAAAAAAGAATAGTATATTGGGCTGGAGAGATGTCTCAACAGTTAAGGTGCTTTCCTGTGAAGCTTAGGACCCAAGTTTGATTCCCCCAGGACCCATGTAAATCAGATGTATAAGGTGGTACACGAGTCTGGAATTTGTTTGCATTGACTAGAGGCCCTGGTGCTCCATTATCTCCCTATATGCTTTGCTCTCCCTCAAAATAAATAAATGAATAATTTTAAAGATGTATGTTTCCTCATCTCAATACATGCAGGTTATTTTTATGTTCCCCTCTGTTCCTGAAACTCCCTCATTTAATTCCTTATGTGTCAGGATGATGTGGGATGGGCCTCTAATCTGTGCTGTGGCATACAAGAGTGACAGGCGATTGTACAGCACTGGGGGAAAGTTTGGGAATGATTCTTACCTTTAGTGCTAGTAACAGCTTAACAACTGGGTGCCTAAGCCCATTTTCTGTTGTGGAATATCAATGGATAAATTTTAAAGTTAAATATTAGTCACATGTCTAAGTTAAATATTAGACTTCAGTAATTTTCAAAGAATGTGTGTCTCTTGAGGCTGGAGAGCCCAAGAACGTGCACAGTTTTGTTGTAGAATGTCTAAAATATCCAGATTGTATCCTATTGAAAAGAAATCACATAAGAGGTTTCGATTAAACACAAAAGAAAATAAGGCTGATTTTCAGATGAATAATATACTCAACTAGGGCTGGAGAGATGGCTTAGCAGTTAAGCGCTTGCTGATGAAGCCTAGGGACCCCAGTTCGAGGCTTGATTCCCCAGGACTCATTTTAGCCAGATGTACAAGGGGGCGCACATATCTGGAGTTCATTTGCAGTCGCTTGAGGCCCTGGCATGCTCATTCTTTCTCTCTATATATCTGTCTCTCTCTCTGTAACTCTTAATAAATAAATAAAAATGAACAAAAATATACTCAACTACTTGTTATATTAATGGCTATGTGGTTATTTTCAGTTGACATCACTAGTATTAAAATAGCAAAGTTCAAAATTTGTTGGGCTGGAGAGATGGCTTAGCGGTTAAGTGCTTGCCTGTGAAGCCTAAGGACCCCGATTCGAGGCTCAATTCCCCAGGTCCCACATTAGCCAGATGCACAAGGGGGCACATGCGTCTGGAGTTCGTTTGCAGAGGCTGGAAGCCCTGGCACGCCCATTCTCTCTCTCTCTCCCTCTATCTGTCTTTCTCTCTGTGTCTGTTGCTCTCAAATAAATAAATAATTAATTAAAAAGAATGTTAAACTGCATTGCACAAAGTAAATAGTATTGTAAATTATTTTAGTTTCAAACAGATTAGTCATTAATGGCTTTGGTTACTAGAAATGATTCTGAACATCAGTGAAATTTTATTAAACTAGGAATCATCAAATGAAACTAATTTAGCAATTCAATTTTAAGGACAACTTCAACTACAATGATTATCTGATTAATTATTATAAAAAAATCATATATAGAAAACTAGCCTACCTGAGAACAGAGGTAAATATAAATTGAACTATAAACAAAGAATAAATTCTGTGGAGATTCACTTCTAATATTAAAAAATAGTTTGTCATTCTAAATTTTCCATGAATAACAGTTATGCTCTGTGGGAATGCTGTGTTTGTATGAAGTGAAGAATTAACAAAAACAAATTGAAAGGGTACATGATACAAGTGACATAAAAAGATGCCATTGGATGGCTCAGAGGTTAAGGCAATTACCTACAAAGCCAAAACACCTAGGTTCAACTTCCCAGTGCTCACGTAAAGCTAGATGCACAAAGTTGTGCATGCATGTGGAGTTTCTTTGCAACCCTTACCTAATATTAGTCTCTATTTCTCCCTATCCATTTCTCTTTCTCCATTTCTCTCTTTTTTCTGTGTGTTTGTCTCTCTGCTTGCAAATAAATAAAATTTTTTAAGACAGAAGCTGTCACATGCGTCGTTTACTTTTACGTGAAATTTTCCTAAGAACATTCTTCAACAAACAAGCAATTGAGTAGCTAGGGTTATGTAGTAAACGAAACTCATGGGCTTGGTGTTTCAAATGATAAACTTTGAGGTTCCGTTGGTGGGAAATAAAAGGACAGGTGATCAGATATGTGGAGGATACTATAGAGATATACCTAAAAATTAATCTCAAGTTGTTGAATGATCCTTGAGGAATATAGGAATAGGTAACATTGCAAGGATACTAGTGGAAGAAAAATTAAGTTGGATGCAGAAAAGGGCAGTAATGCTATCATTTCTTTCTATTAGATGAGGCAAAGTGTGAAATGTGAGTTGTCTAATTAGAAGAAATATGTGAAATTTCTTTCTGTTTCTTATTGCTTGCAGCCTACATTTTAAACAGGAGGATTTTACATCAAAGTCATGCTTATATTTATAAGAATGATTCAGTTCCTATTTAACACTGAATGAATAAAAAAGAAAAATAAAGGAGTGGGACATAAATTTGAAAATTTTCTTTGAATCCAAGAAGTATTGATTAGTATTTCTGTTAGTAATTGAAGAGAAGGCACATTATGACACAGAAAGATAATATTCCAACACTCCAACAATTTATTTATACTTTAATTTCTTTGAAAACTGATTTTTTTTTTTTACCAGGTGTGGTGAATGGTGGATCATGCCTATGATACCAGCACCTGGGAGGTTGAGGCAGGAGGATCACCAGTAAAAGGCTAGCATGCACTGCTTAGCTAGTTTGATGTCAGACTAAACAACTTAACATGGCTCAGTCTCAACAATAATAACAAATCACACACACACACACACACACACACACACACACACACACATAAATTTATGTGTGGAAGAATAAAACCAACCTAAATGTAAATGTAGGCACATAAAGCAAAAACCAAGAGCTTATATATTCTTTTTTGTTGTTGATTTTCTAGGTAGGGTCTCACTTTAGCTCAGGCTGACCTGGAATTCTCTATGTAGTCTCAGGGTGGCCTCAAACACACAGTGATACTCCTACATCTGCCTCCCAAGTACTGGGGTTAATGGTGTGTGCCACCACACCGGCTGAACTTATATATGCTTTTTTTTTTTTCTCTATTTTCACTGCTTTCACTTCTGCAAAGATAGAAACCAAGAATCCTTGGGCAAATTTGTCCAAATGATATATTCTATAAATCATGAAGGGGGACCAAGGACTCTGTCTGGATGCCTGCATCTCTAAGATAGATCTGGCTTCATTGAAGATGGCCACCATACTGAAACACCTTGGGACAGACCACTTTCTATGTTTTCCATAAGTATAAGCATAGTTATCATAGTAACCATTACATTCCAGATGAGAAGACCTTTCCACGTACTTCTTCCTCTTATCATAGCATTTTGTTCACATTAGTATTAATGCTATGAATAAATAATATTTTGTACCACTGAGTCACTGAGCTGACAATTAGGGATACAGGAATAAACGATGGTCTATTTACTAAAAGGTTTATATTTTGATGGTATTGGAGAGCAGAGAAGAAATCTGATGTTTATGATATTTGCTCCTAAAAATGCATGTGCTGTTTTCTACAAGGATATGCTGGACATGCGCATGAACAACAGAGAAGGAAAACATGAAAACAAAAAAATTTAAAAAATTAATTTTATTAATAATTAAAATAAAAATATGCTCTTATTGGTATCATTTTAATAGCTAGAGAGGAAGGATTTCCATATAACCATAAATTATATATTCGAGTTAAAATTCAATAGCTTTAGGGCTGGAGAGATGGCTAAGCGGTTAAGCGCTCGCCTGTGAAGCCTATGGACCCTGGTTCGAGGCTCGGTTCCCCAGGTCCCACGTTAGCCAGATGCACAAGGGGGCGCACGCGTCTGGAGTTTGTTTGCAGAGGCTGGAGGCCCTGGCGCGCCCATTCTCTCTCTCTCCCTCTATCTGTCTTTCTCTCTGTGTCTGTCGCTCTCAAATAAATAAATAAATAATTTAAAAAAAATTCAATAGCTTTAGTGAAAATTAAATAATCCTTAACAATGTAAACAATCTATAACACTTTAAAACACATGAAAATTTCAGTTTTTGATAATTAGGAATATTAACATAATTCTGCTACTTAAATTTATCCAAGGAAAATCACATGCTCTCAGCCCCATGTTGCTGAGATGGACATCTAACCAGACACAGTTAATGGGAGGAATGGGTTTAGTTCAAGCTTACAGCTTCAGGGGAAGTTCTATCTGTAAGGTTCAGGAGTGACCAAGGACCACAGAGACTACATTGAGGCAAAGATGGAAGTTTTAATTCAGGAAAAACATGAGCTTCCAGGACTGACTCTCAAGAGTGGAGCAGTCAGTCTGGGTTACAGATAGTGGCTTTATAGGTTTTTACAATTGAGGGAAGGTGAAAAAGGGAAAAGAATTTTCTTGTTAGGGCAGCAAATCTCTGTTCTTTTACATTAGCCCTATGGAGAGTCCAGGAGTGACCTGATGAGAGATAGGGGACAGTAAATCTCTGCTCTCAGGGTGAGATTAGAATTGATCTGGTGAGAGATAAGGAGTGGGGGTAAATCCTGTTCTTGAGGAATGGGGATGATCCATTTCCTTATATCTCCCTGTAGCCATCCTGTTTTTCTTTTGGTGACTCCCTTTTGGGAATCCCATTTCAACCTAACACTACCCATAGCAGAAACTGGTTCCCTTTTGTAGATCCAAGCCGAGAGAAACAACTGCAGTGAGGAAACAGCAATAATGAACATCCAGAGTATATTACGGCATGCTTCCTAGTTGTGTGTATGTGAGAGCAGGTTGTGGAGAAATTATCACTGAAATTATGTTCAGAGACATGAAAGAGATATTAGAGAGGGTTGCTGTTTAAAAAAAAAATTCAACTATGTGCAAGCGTAACACTTTGTACATAAATAACATTACTAACTTTACTAACCAAATTCTATACTATAAGAAAACCCCTGGGGAAGTCATCTAAAAGATTTACTGTGGCTCAAATTTTCAGAAATTTCAATGAATGGTCCCTATAATCATATTTTAAAGTTCGCAATACTACTTAAGTGTGGGAAAAGTGACCCACTTTTCCTCAACTGATAATAACTCACATACAATTTATAAGAATTTTTTAAAGTGTTGGAGGTATTATTTTTTATATAGGCATGTTTTAAAATACTTATTTAAATTTGTGGTCGATAGCATTAAAATAATTATTTATCAACTCCCAATGTTTACAATAGTGGAAAATGAAGCAACAGATATCATTCAGTTCCACTACGGTGTCTAAGTTGCTCATGAATTTAGTACTTTGATTGATGTGAAGATAAGTGGCTCTACTGGTATCCAAATCCAATAGCACTTCTTAGGCTGAAAGCATCCTTTCTTCAGACACAAAAATGATGGGTGGAATTCAGAACCTGATAGCTGCTCTCATGATAGCATAAAATTCAGAAATATGCGTTTGCCTTCTGCATAAAAGCTACACAATATGCCATGGAAACCCCAATGTGCACAGATGTTTGATCATCTAATCTACCCTGGGCCTTCATTCCATTACCGTGTGCTGGGCATCGTCATCTGCAGACAGTTACAGGTCTCCAGACAGCTCAGCTAAAGAAGATGAAAGGACAAGGTGAACTCGCATTTGCCCTCTCATTAAATTTCCCAAGCTGCTATGTTTAAGTTCCTATTTTATGGATCACTTAGGCAACTATTAACCTTTAAAAATACATTAGCATTTTTATTTCAGACTTTCAGGTAGACACAGCCTAAATCATAAATAAATGATGGTTGGAAGTCCTGACTTACAAATTGATATTCATGTGTTCAGAACACATCATTCCTATTTCCACATTAATGGTATACTCCAAACAATCTTTCTATTGTTTGCTATTGGCTGGTAGAGATTATAGTATGTTACTCATAAACACAATGCAGCTAGTTGAAGTGCAGTGGTAGAGAATTATTGATTTTCTCTTCCTTTCATATTGAAGCATGACAATGAGTTAAATGAGCAGAGATTAATTTGAAAGTAAAATTGAACCCAGTTGTCTTAGAATATCATAATTAAATACATAATAATAGAGCTTTAAAATTTCATGTTTATATCTTGTATTTATTTATTTATTTTTGATAAAGGGAGAGAGGCAGAAAGAGAGAGAAAGAGAGAAAGAGAGAAAGAGAATGGACGCACCAGTTCCTCCAGCCACTGGAAACGAACTCCAGACACATGTGCCCCTTGAGCATCTGGCTTAAATGGACCCCGGGGAATCGAACCAAGATCCCTTGGCTTTGCAGGCAAGCTCCTTATCTGCTAAGCCATTTCTCCAGCCCTAATGTTTCTTTTTTAATTTTTACTAGCTATAAAATATATTTCCCAATCATGGATTCTTTTTTGTTGATAATCACAAAAATATAAAATAATCTTAACATCATCTTAACATCATTTAAATAGCTATCAAACAGCTTCCTTTCATTACCCTTCTGAAAATACATTGTAATATTAAATTTGTGACATTATTTTAGATAAATAAATATTATTCTTATTTTATTTTTTGTTACTTTTATTTATGTATTTGAGAGTGACAGATAGAGAAAGAGGCATAGAGAGATAGAGAGAGAGAGAGAGAGAGAGAGAGAGAGAGAGAGAGAGAGAGAGAAAGAATGGGCAACACAGGGCTTCCAGCCACTGCAAATGAACTCCAGACACGTGTGCCCCCTTGTGCACCTGGCTAAAGTGGGTCCTGGGGAATTGAGCCTCGAACCAGGTCCTTAGGCTTCACAGGCAAGCACTTAACTGCTAAGCCGTCTCTCCAGCCCCATAAATATTATTCTTAAAGATATGCTGTGGTCTAATAATCATCTACTTTATTTTTTTTTAATTTTAAAAGGAGAGTTTTTATTTAGGCCAGCCAGCATCTCTCTCTCCACAGCTGGATACTGAGGAAGAGAACAGCAACAGCCTATCTCTACAGTGAGGATTTACTTTTTTATTTATTAGTTTTGTACTCTGCAAATACAATCAATTTGGCACCATTACTTGGCTCACCCATTACCTACCCCCTCCCCTTTACCCCTCCTTGTTGAGCTATATGGGTAATGCATTGTGGAGTTAGCCCACAGTTATGGGTAGGATAAATGTCTCTGCATATCTTGACCCAACATGTGGCTCTGACATTTTTCCCCCCACTCATATGCAAAATTTCACTGATCCATGTTGGGTTCATTTTTGGTCTGCTTCAGTGTTGAGGTGTTGGGGACCTCCAGGTCTCTGAATCTCTGATTTGGTTGGAGTTGATTTTTCTCTGTGTTGGTCTCCTGCACCCTTGTGCTGGTATCTGGCTCAACAAGAAAACAGCACCCTTGTTGTTTCGCCAATTTTTCTTAGTTTCAGCCGGGGCCCTATTGAGGTATGTTGGGGTGGGTCTCTCCTTAGGATCTACATGTATCTGAAAAAGAGAAGCAGGTTCTCCAACGAAGAGTAATTTAGCACCAGAGAAATGAGATAACCCTTACTTTTTTTTTTTATATAGAGAATTTAATAGGTGTAGGCCTTCTAGTTGCCCACGATTGGTGGTAGCTCATTTACTTTATTTTTGAAGAATGTGTCAATCACTTAGAGTTTGGGCACTAAAACAATCATTCATGGGATACAAAGATGCCCTTGCAGGTTTTTGAAATACTGCCTGGAAGATTCACAGCCCAGGTTCAGTGCACGGGGAGCAAGGCTAGTCATGTTGTTCTCAGAGTTCTTTCACCCAGAACTTCTATGCAGTTTATAATGGACATCCATCCCAACTTCAGACATAAACACAGAATCCCTAAACATGCCTAATTGTCTTCAATGAATATGCTTTCCTATGTGGTTGGGGTATGATGATGACAAAAATAATGTCCAAATAAGCTGAAAGGTTGAGAATAGAGCAATGAAATTTAACAGTCTTATTTCCATTAGCAGCATATGTATGCAGATAAACTGTGAAGAACTGAGCAGGTATCAGGGGGAAGAAAGGAGTTAACATTCGCACCCAGTGAAGGATAAGTATTGTATTGGTGTAAATGTACACTTTTCAAATGAGTTTTTCTTTAGGAAATTTAATGGCAAAAAATTGAGGCCTTGATTCATCACAGTTGAAGCAAGGAAAGATGGATTCAAAAGTGACTCCCAGGTAGTATGTGAGTGGGGAAATAACTTACTGAAATGTGAGGAGGTATCATGAAATTTAAACTAGTTCTTCCAGTAAAAGTTACATTTTCTGTGAGGGATCCTATATTACAAAGTGGAGAATCTGAAAGAACACTGGGTTTTTAAATTATGCTTCCTAGATACAGTATCAGAAGACAAAGAGAGTTTCTTTCTACTCAAACAGTCATTTTTGCAACCCATTGCAGTTAAGAACTTGCAATATGGTGGTGTAAACATGGCTACAGCCATTTTAGTATTGAAAGACAGGGGATGACTATGATGTCCTGAGAAACACTCAGTGAAATTTGGCAATGTGCGCCATGATGATAGGTTATTATTGGTGGGAAAAGATGGACATGATATTTTGGGTTAACACATGAGACAACTCAATTCATTTCTTAAAACAAATGTTAGGACTATTACTTAATTTAGGAAATGGATACCAGTTTCCAGTAATGACATCTTTACATTTGTATATTTTCATATAGGAATAATTTTTCTGATTATTTAATTACATGAAATGTAGAGGAATGTTTTGTTATAACAAAGAAAAAAGTCAAGAGGTTTTCTCTTTTAAAAATAATGTTATTTAATTTATTGAATGAGTTGAAAATATAATTTTCAGGGATGGGAAAGCTTCTCAGTGGTTAAAGGCACTTGATTACAATGCCTGCTGATAGAGGTTCAATTCTCCAATACCCATATAATGTCTGATGTGAAATGTCTGGAGTTCATTTGCAGCCTAACAAGCAAACCTGATTTGCCTCTTCTTTCTCTTGTCAAAAAATTAATAAATATATGAAAAAAAATTAGTGTGATGAAAGAAAAGATTGTTAAAACATACAACTTTCTTTTGTTTAGAATCTTTTAAAATAATTGAATTTTTTTTCTAATTTTTATATTTTTGACTTTAGGTCTACAGCGTGTTTCTAGTGTTTTCGTTGTGTGGATGCTGTCATACTGGAGAACAAAACCAGGCCCTAGTAGGTTCATGAGGTGAAGTCTTTTCTCCTTGGAAACTTTTAAACCTTGAACACAAAAACATTCTGAAAATTCATCACTGTTTAGTCTGGGTTCACACCATTCAATATGGCTTTAATTAGCTTTCAAAGTCCCCAGAACAAAATAGAGCAGTGGCAGAAATAAATGGTCTAAAGGAAAAGTACAGACTGTGCTGAAATGCAGAGCTGATTGTTCAAGAAGTACTGTGTTCTCAGCACAACCCAGTACTGGCTTGTCGCCTTTAGTTCAAGTTGACTTAAGAGATATGTTCCTTCTATTTTCTAAAGAGCAGAAGTAAGCTAGGTATAAATTTAACTTTGAAAAACTGCAGCCCATAAAGCTTTTTTTTTTTTCCGTGCAAGAGTTTATTATGTAAAAGGAAACTAAGCTTTTAAAAATCATTATTTTTATATCTTTTCAGAGTCATCCATTTGTGATTAATCTACTAGTCATTGAAAAAGTTGGTACCATCACTTCCGTCCACCCCTACGTCCTATCCCCATTCCACTGAGGGCCCACATCAGTGGGATTGCTGGTATTCACCATGGGGTTGTGCGTCATGAGTTTTAAGAGTAGCAGTCAGAATTTGTGTGTGGGAGCAATGCCTCTGTATCCTCCCACCCTGTGACTCTAACCGTCTTTGCACCCCTCCTCCACAAAACTCACTGAGCCTTGGTGGGTGTGTTTTAAGTCTGCTTCAGTGTTGAGCTCTCAGCAGATTCTGGATTCCTGCTTTGGCACATTTTGTGTATCCTCAGTGTCTGTGTACATCCATCTGGCCCAGGACGTCAGGTTCACCATGGAAGCAGAACTCTTCCTCCTCTCACTAATTCCTATGTGGTTTCATCTGAGACATAGCTGATGTCCACGTGGTGTTCATCTCCTGCCAGGGAGCCAGCTATCTTTTCTCGTGTTGTTGATAGACTTTGTTTGTCCTTGGTTCAGGGTACCTTATGAGAAAGAACAGATTTCCCAAAATAGAGTAAGATCAGTATAGGTTAAATGGGATAAGCATTGTTAATTTGCAGAGATTTTAATGGAGTTAGTCTCTCTTTTGGCCAGACTAGTGGGAGTGTCTCACTGCCGTCTGTAATCTTTGCTTCCATAGGATTCTGACTTGCTTCCCATTTCCAGTATGGGTTCCTTTCCACTGAGCACATCTCTTAGCTAATCATAAAGCTATTGGTTACCCACCTAGGCTGAGTGCCACTATTGCACAGGAAATCAAGTCTTGTAAGGCTGGTTGCTTTCATATAGCAGTGTCCCCTCCTTGCTCACAATGTTATTGGCCATTTTCCCCCAACAGCTGACTAACTATCTGGGGACTAGCTTCCTTCCAGATTCCAGCTGGATATCTTGGTATTCTTTGTCAGCAGCAAGTGATGTCTTCAGCAATAGGGCCTTGCCTTTTACTTCAGGTGAGTAATCAAGTGCTTTGACAGAAGCATATTTTGTTTTGGGGACCTCATAGTCCTCACTGATTAATAGTTCAATGTGTGTTGTAGCCAGTTTCTGGAACTGGGAGTTGCAAGCCACAGTCAAATGTTTTAAGATTAGGGTGTATCCCAACCTCTCCAGGACCTTTCTTTCCAGATGATACCTCCACACTCCACACATTGAGGAACAGTTAATAATGAGCTACCTCATACAAGCACAGAAAGACAAATGGCACATGTTCTCCCTCATATGTGGTTCCTAATCTGGTACAGATTGGGTGACCAATATACCTGGCAGGTAACACAAGACACAGATAATAGGGATGAAAGGATTTGGGGTAGGGGAATGGGATGGTAGGCACATAGATATACACAAAATTAAATCCCAAATGAATTGGTAACATAGATATCTCCCTCCTGGATAGCAGACTAAACGCATGTTTATTGACTTGTCTGCATTCAGTTCATTTAGAATTCCTGGGGTTGGAATTCTTGTTAGATTATCACAGAGCTTGATTCCATCTGCCCAATTTGCTAACTGATGGGTCCCCTAATTATCGATCTACATGAATTGTAGTGATTACAGTCTCTGCGCTCAGAATTCTCATTCTTAATTAAGTTGTAAGGGTCATAAATTTTGGACCATGACTTGTTCAGCAAGACACAGTTTAGAGTTATCGTTAACCAATCTGATCCATAAATTATCTTTCTTACATTTTGAAAGGAAAGGAGGCTGCTATGTCATTTTAAATGTGCCAGATATAGTGTTTATTAGCTTAGCTGCCTTTGTTTTTGTATGCACTAATATTTTGGAAGATAAATAGATGCTTCACTTACTTTGATTGTTTTTAATTTCAAGACACTTTGGAAAAATTATCTTGCTATAAAGTTTGAGTTAGCTATAGCTTTTCTGTTCTGATACAAATAAGCTTCAGTCATCAAAAATCCAGTAATTCAAAAACACCATGTCATAGTTATAGCAACAAAATCATTTCAGAATGAAACTAATTATCGATTATCCCCAGGGCTTCTGAGATCAAGTAGGCCTCTAACTCATTAATTATGTCCTCAGCTTTTCAGAGTTTTTGCAATGGCAAGTTCAATTCGCTTAGGAGAGGTATTGCTTTGTAAGATTTGCAGATGAGTCAATTAGACAGTCATTAATTGGGTGGCCATTGGAACCATGATATTGCTCAGTTGGGAAATCATCTACTCCAGTGACTAATGTCTACTAATGCCAGTATTAATGACCTTTGAGTCTTTTCTCATGCATCAAAGGGAAAACAAATTACAGAACCATTCAGGGAAGAATAGATTTTGCTGAACTGGTATGTTTTCCTCAGCAGAAATAAAGAAATTTCTCATAGAAATTATATTTTGAGTACACCAGTAGTTATATTTAATCTATCTATCTATCTGTCTATCTATCTATCTACATATATATCACAATAAACTTTAATTATAATATATTAAATATTGGCATTATGCATCTGATAAACAAGTATACTTCAGAGTCCGCATGCAATTATAAAACATAAAAAGCTATTACTTCTGTCTCTATTTCTTTATGTATTCTTAAATATATTTTTTTATTTTTATTTTTCAAGTGGAGAGAGAATGAAAGAGAGGATGAGAGAAAGAGAAATAGAAATAATGGATTTGCCATGACCTCCTGCCCCTGCAAACGAACTCCAGACTTATATACTACATTGTACATCTGGCTTTAGTTTTAGGGGATCCAAACACCATCACCATCTTTGCAATGAGTGTCTTTAATAGCTGAGCCATCTTTCCATCCCTATCTATTATTATTTATATCAATAGTACTATGTTTACTAAAAAAAAAATCTTCTTATTTTTCCTTTTAGCCTTATCTTTTGTTTCACATATCACATGAATGCATCTATATAAAGTGAAAAAAAAAAACAAATGAAATGACATGATGGATGCAATGCAATTTGGTTAACAGAAATGGTTTCCATGACCCTCATAATAGGAGGAAAAGGTGATGCCTTTTCTTTGTAATTATTAAATTATATTAACTTTATGTTTGATAGTGGTGGCTCACACCATGACGTTTCCATGGAGCTAGAGAGATGGTTTAGTGGTTAAGTGTACTTTCTGTGCAAACACATAAACCTTAAGGTACATCAAACCATCCAAGTTCAGATCTTCTGAATCCACATACAACCTGGGCATGACTATGTAATATCACTCTTGTGGGGACTAGAGACCAGAGTATTGTTGGCGCTCACAAAGAGCAAGCGCAAGAATCACTAAGGCATCTCACTGGAAGGAGAGAATATCATAGAGAGAGAGAGAGAGAGAGAGAGAGAGAGAGAGAGAGAGGAAAAGAGAGAGAATAAAAAGAGAGAACAGAACAAAAATGCCCATGTGGAAACAGAAGTATAATCAAGTTCATGGAAATAATTTAACAGCCCTTTTCAAATATGATTTACATCTTTTATAGAAGTATAAGTTTAAGAATAAGAAAGATGGGCTGGAGAGATGGCTTAGTGGTTAAGCACTTGCCTGTGAAGCCTAAGGACCCTGGTTCGAGGCTCGGTTCCCCAGGACCCACGCTAGCCAGATGCACAAGGGGGCGCACGCGTCTGGAGTTCGTTTGCAGAGGCTGGAAGCCCTGGCACGCCCATTCTCTCTCTCTCCCTCTATCTGTCTTTCTCCCTGTGTCTGTCACTCTCAAAAAAAAAAAAAAAAGAATAAGAAAGATGATATTTAATGTGTTTAACCTTTTATGGATTTTCTTTCATATTTTACAGCTGTTTAAAATTTCCCCAAAACAAACATAGGATTATTTTTCTTCAAGATGCTGTTGTTATTTCCCTCCACTTTTCCCTGTCTGTAGAAGATATTTCACAAAGAAGCTAGGAGCAGTCATTTTACTGCTGCCTAATTCATAAACATCGTTGGCTGCACTGCCCGGCCATGTGTCCACATCAGCAAAACTGAATGGCTTCGTATTTCACCCCCCTCTTTATTTACCAGTTTGTCTGGATAGTCTTAAACTCTACAGCCAACCCAGAACACAATTAATTTGGGGGAGATAAAAAGTCACTCTTCCTATGGATTTTTGGCAGTTTAAAAAAAAAAAAGGAAAAAGAGGGAGACGTACAGCAGTGATAATTGGTGTGCAGGAGGGGATGTGATGTGACTTTAAGTAGAAGGATCCATGTGATTCCAATGAGTAGGATTTTAAGACGTACTTGAAGGAGTCAAAGAACTGCCCAAGTCATGCAGACAGAGTCTGGATACTCTAACAAGACAGAACCTGTGCCAACGATCTGAAACTAGTGTTCATCTGTGCAAGCCAGGCCTGTTTGGCCACAAAAGGGGGACTCGCAGATCAGTAGATAAGGCCCCTGAGGTCACGAGGGAGGACGACATGGGTACTTCTAAATGGAAACGTGGGTTATATGGAAGGTTACAGCAAGGCTATGGCATTAGGTAGTATTTTAGTGGGATACCCCTGCTGCAATTTTGGAACATTATGTAATGGAAAAAGGTGACACCAGAATCAATCTTACAGCATTCAGGTTAGATGTGTAGGTATAACAAGTCATAGAGATAGCAAGGAGAAAAATGAGTCATGGTTAGAGTCTGAGAAGGTTTTTCATGTACCATAATGAATCCATTGTTCTCTTAGCTGACATAAATTATATAATTAGTGTGTACTCTATAATTAGCATTTTCCCCATTTCCAAGGCTTAACATAAGGACTGAGAATTTTATAATTGTCTATATCACGTGGCATTGTTTATATTATTGCAAGTATGTACTTTAGATTCACATATTATTTTTATTTGTTGTTTTATTATTTTTATTTGTTTGAGAAAGAGAAGGATGAAGAAAGAAGCAGATAGATAGAGAAAGAATGGGCATGCCAGGACCTTCAGTAGCTGCAAACAAAATCCAGACCTATGCATAAACTTGTGCAACTGGTTTACGTGGGTTCTAGGGACTCAGATCTTAATCTCAGACTTTTTTTGGCTTTTTAGGCAAGTGTCTTTACCACTAAGCCATCTCTCCAGCCCTAAATTTCCACATATTTTAAACATCTCAAAATATTACTAGTTTCTTTATTATGTTTACCTCCTAGTTACCCATATATCTTTTTTCTGCTATTCTTCTGTTCTTCTTGTATTGTTATATTTTTCCTGTGGATAATATTATGTCTAAGAAATGCAGTAAATAACCCCCACCCAAACCTTGCTCAGGCAAACAACCCCAGTGTAACTCACTGGATCTAAATAATGACATGAAAATAAGAGATTAGGTGGGAAGCAGGGATTTGTGGAAAGGAGATAAAAGGTGGTAAGTTGGGTGAATACAACCAAACGTGTATGTATGTATATGTGTGTGTGTGTGTGTGTGTGTGTGTGTGTGTGTGTGTGTGTGTGTGTGTATGTATATATAACTAAAATTGAAAACTGGAAAAATATTTTAAAATTCCCTTTGAAGGCAAGGGACAATGGTTCAGCCTTTACAGTGCTAGCCACTTAAGCAAAATGACTACAGTCAGACCCTGGGCATCAACAAGATACCAAGAGGACATGGCGTCCCAACCATAATATGAGTCCTTGAGACAGAGAGATGGGATCCTGAGGCAAGCCGGCTAGCTAGACTAGCCAAATCAGCAAGTTCTAAGATCAAGTATTTTTGATAATAATGCTCCATTATATTCTCTTGCACTCACTCCACAGCCCAATTCTGCTTAACACCTTCTTACCAACCACTTTCTCTTTTACCTTTTAAACATAATCATTCATTTTGTTAGTTAATTACTTACTTACTTAGTTAGTTAGTTAGTTAGCTAGACAGAGAGTGAAAGAAAGAAAGAGGCAGAGAGAGAATGAGAGAGCATGGGTGTATCAGGGCCTCCTGTCACAGCCAATGAACTCTGAACATATGTGCCATTTTGTGCATTTGTCTTTTTGTGGGCACAGGAGAATTGAAATTTGGGCTGCAAGGGTTTGCAAACGAGTGCCTTTAGCGACTGAGCCACTGTTCTCAACATTTCAGCAAATTTTGACTTTGCTCAGCATTCATCACAGTCTGAAAAGAATAGATTCTCTGCCCAATCTAAAAAATATTTGAGGATAAAACCAAAGGGGTGGGCTTAAATGCAATTCTATCTGTGGTTGTCTATGGTTTTAAAAGCATAGCATGTCCACCCTTCCTAACCATCAATGATTTCGTCATATGCTTGTATTTACAGCCATTTTCCATCCAGCGGATAGCCTGCACCCTAAAGCAAGGGGCGCAGGTACTATTCATGTATCACCTGACAGCACACTCAGAGTATACCTGCAGAATTTTATTTAAGTCATATTTTATAGTGTAATGCTTTCTTTTTCTCTAATAACTTTAGTTCACCAACATTCCAGTAATATATTTCTCAAAGTCAAATTATCCCATATCCTAAATCTTCAGCCAAAGATGATGTTTATAATGCCTTTTGCTGGTTTCACATTTCCGTATAGATGCACTGGGCTTCCTAGTCATTCTTGTCTCTGCTATCACCTCCTAAAATATAAAAATAAAAACTGTCTACGTCAAGGCTAAAGGACTAATAATACCATATCTATTCTTCTCTCGGAGGTATCAAAAGTCAATATAGACCTTGTTCCTGTTGTTAGCCAGCCCAATCCGGGACCATTGTACTCTTGCCAGACATTTGTGCAAGGCCTGACCAGTAAATTTTATTGTTTGAGAAGGGCTACATTTTTTACAGTGCCTAATGCCTTTTCTTGATTAAAAAAAAAAAAATTAATTGGTCATAAAGAACTGGCTTAAGAACCGAAAGGAGAAAATCAGTTAATTTCCTCTGTGCTGACATTTTTATTTTGCTTTACTGAACTATGAAACAGGATAGGAAAGGGAGTGGGATTGGTAAGATGAATTGAAAACTGTACTTAAGGCTGTGAATTATGACATTTTCTTTGGAGGTCCAGACATGAGCTCTCTAACTGCACGTTTTTGGAAGGTGGGATGATGTGTGTGCAGTCCATGAGTGATGGGGAAATGGCTTCGAGGAAATCTTCTGGAGAAGCAGCAATTTTTATACCTCTTCTCATGGTGCATGGTGTAGTGGTTTATTTTTTAGGGCAGTGTGCTTACAGTGCACTGGCCTGAAATAGTCCAGCTTCTCTTCTCTCCTCATGTCCCTTTTCTCCATAGCATAGGGACGTAATTACAAGTCTCAGTTTTCAAAGGATTTCTGTTTTTTGTCGAGCTGACTTACGGCACATCTGACTTTGCATTTTTTTTTTTAATTTAACAGTTACACATTTACATTTTAAATAAAATTCTTATTTAGGGTTGTATAACATGACAAAGGGTTAGATGAAATTTGGCTATGTCTAATTTTAAGATGCTTTCATGGTAATTCATTTGCCTTTTTAGTTTGTTTCAACCTGGTTTCATAACAGGAAAAGGTGCCCGTGAATGAGCAAACAGGCACATTTATGCACATGCATCCCCGAAACAAAGCTTTGCATGGCATCCACACTCACACTGTGTTACCTTCATTTGGATAGGTTTGGCTGTTGGCATGGTATGTCACATTGCAATTTAGAAGCAATTAAAAGGTAATGAATGTGTTGACCTGAAAATGCTTCCTAGAAGGCATTTCCCTGTCCCTGGAGAAAGTGGATAGATTTGTGCATCTCTGCAGTCCTCTGCAGTAATATCTTCAATCCCTTCTGCTACGTTTACACAGAGAGTTATGAATACTTCATTGGTGCAACGAGAACACACACACAGATTACAAAACACTTATTTATAAAGCTTGGGCTACTTTAAAAGCCAAATTGATCTCTCCTTCTCTTTCTCTGACTATCTCTATCTCTCTCAAATAAATGATTTAAAAAATGGACTAGAGAGATGGCTTAGCAGTTAAGGTGCTTACCTGCAAATTTCTAAAACCTCATGTTCAAATCTCTAGTTCTCACCCAAGCCAGACGCAGTATCATAAGCCACAGTGTCGCACATGCGCACAAGTGGGCACATGCATCTGGAGTCTGTTTGTAGTGGCTGAAGGCCTTGGCATAACCATTCTCTCTCCCTCTCTCTCTCTCTCTCTCTCTCTCCTTTCTCTTTCTCTCTCTTTCTTCTTATGCCCCCCCTCTCTCTCATAAATTGTGTAGATATACCACATAATAAAACCATAATTGCCACTGTGAATTCCTTCAGACATACAACTGGCATTATGTTTCATAGCTTTGCGCAATGGCAGAGTTCTGTGAAGAAGCGCAGGAGCAGGGTGCTCTGATCACCTGTCCATTGTTCACAGGTGTCTCTGTGCACTGCAGATGGTGAATATTCAAAGGGTGTACGCAGAATAAGATGGGAACCTAATTAATAGGAAGCTGCTATCAAAACCAACAACAAAGCAATGGACATCAATCAAGACAAGGAAGCATCAAAGTTTTGTTAAATGCCATTGGTACAATGGTATATTAACATCATACTATTTGATCAAAATGATTGTATTGTCTTCTAAAGATCATTTTATGACCTATCCTGTCATTTTCTGGGTATATAGTTCTTAGTAGGGTGTACTTTAGTGACTTTACCATGATAGCATACAGATTTTGAACATTATTAAAAGTTTAATTCTAATTTGAAAACCATCAGCATAAAATCATGTCTATGCTTCTCATAGTCTCCTTCTAAGTATCTCATTTTCCTTGTTGCTTCAGAATTAGAAACCACAACTAAGAACATTTTGGTCTAGAAAAGCTAGGTTTTTCTTGAGAAAACTTGATGAGGCTTCTGAATTTTTTGTTTAAAAATACAATTAAGAAATTAACATGAAACACTCATTTAAAAGTGTTCAATAATATAGATACTTTATATTGAGGCACAATTGACAGATTGTCTACACTTAGGGGAACTTTGTGATGATTTGATATACACAAATGCAGACTAAAAAAGAGTCACAATCAAATCAGTTGGCACATCCATCACTATTGATAATCTGTGTCTAAATATGAATGCCCAAAGGATACTTAAGCTATACTCATCAAATATCAAACCATCCAGTCTCATTGACAACTACCAGCCTGTTCTACTCATTCACACTTGCTCATTTTATAAGTAGGTGGTTAGTATTACCCTGCTTTGTTACTATACCAAAATATTTCACATCATGTCCTTGATAAAATAAAGAGGCTTGAAAGTCCAAATAGCGTGGAACATTCTCTTCTTGAGGACCACATGCAGAAGTGTGTATGAGTGTAAGTTGGTTGCATGAGGAGTCATGAAGACAGTGCAGCCAGTGTCTCCTGAAAACTGAGCTAAAATAGTTCCTTCCGGGTTGGGGAGATGGCTTAGTGTTTAAGTGCTTGCCTGTGAAGGCTAAGGACTCCGGTTCGAGGCTCGATTCCTCAGGACCCAGGTTAGCCAGATGCACAAGGGGGTGCACACATCTGGAGTTCATTTGCAGTGGCTGGAAGCCCTGGCGCACCCATTCTCTATCTATCTGCCTCTTTTTCTCTCTCTGTCACTCTCAAAAAAATAAATAAAAATGAACCAAAAATATTAAATAACAAATAATCCCTTCCTAACATGTATTTTCCAGGGCGTGATAAGATATCATCCCTCTAGGCTCTATCACTTCTTTTTTATAAGTATTTTCTTAAATTTTTTATTTATTTATTTGAGAGCGACAGACACAGAGAGAAAGAAAGGTAGAGGGAGAGAGAGAGAATGGGCACGCCAGGGCTTCCAGCCACTGCAAACGAACTCCAGACACATGCGCCCCCTTGTGCATCTGGCTAACGTGGGACCTGGGGAACCGAGCCTCGAACCGGGGTCCTTAGGCTTCACAGGCAAGCGCTTAACCACTAAGCCATCTCTCCAAGCCCTCTATAACTTCTTGATGTCATGGGAAGACCTTTCTGGCTCATGAACTGTTGTAGTCAGTTTGCATTGCTGGTAGAAATCATCTATTCAAGTGCAGCTTGTGTGAAAAATAGGTTCATTTTTTTTCTTACAGGATCAAGGGGGAAGCTCCATGATGGCAGGGAAAATGTTGGCATGAGCAGAGGCTGGACACCACCTCCTGGCCAACATCAGGTGGACAACAGGGACAGGAGAGTGTGTCAAACACTGGCAAGGGCAAACTGGCTGTAACACCCATAAGCAACAATACACTACCATGAGGAAGTGTTAATTCCCAAATCTCAATCAGCTGGGAACCTAACACTCAGAACACCAAAGTTTATGGGGGACATCTGAATCAAACCACCACACAAACCGTGTGTGTGTGTGTGTGTGTGTGTGTGTGTGTGTGTGTGTGTGTGTGTAACTTGGGGAAGAGCTAAACCTGACCTAGAACTCACTCTGTAGTTTCTGGCTTACCTCGGACTCACAATGGAACTCCTACATCAGTCTCCCAAGTGCTGATATAGAAGGTTTGTGCAACTATGCCTGGTACATTTAAAATGGGGCTAGAGAGATGGCTTAGCAGTTCAGGCACTTGCCAACAAAACCAAAAGACCCAGATTCAACTCCCTAGTACCCACGTTAAGCCAGAAAAATGCAAATTGCTTTCCAGAACAAATATGCTTAACTTTTCTCTTTGGGATCTGTAACCTTTATATACTTTTTGGTTATTCTTTCAAATATTGTTCACAAATGTTTGTTTTTACGACTGAAGTGTGTTTCAGCAAATAGTAGATTTTATAGGAAACCTAATTATTAATGCTGGAGCTACAAGTGGAAGCAGAAGACATGTATGGTTTTGAATAGCAATAGCAGACAAAATGTAAGCACTATGTTAAACTATCTGTACTTTTTTTTATCTTGAATAAAAACTATCGTAAATGTAATCACCTTAATCTGCTGATTAACTTTGAGGAGTCAATTTGTTTGTTTAAAAAAAAAACCTCCTGGCTGTTGAATATCAAACAAATACATTCTGAATCTCATTGTAAGAATTTCCTTTAATGATCTGAGAAGTAGAAAGGAAGATCTGCATTCATCAGTGTTAGATTGTATGCAATGATTTGTCTATAAAGACTAAGTAAATAACTCTTTAAGTGTGAATTAGCTTTAAAGTATAGCAGCTGGACAGAAGGTCTTTTTAAATTTTTATATATCACTTAAGGAAGAGCAGCAAGATGAGAGAGAAAAAGGGAGAGAGAGAGAGAGAGAGAGAGAGAGAGAGAGAGAGAGAGAGAGAGAATAAATGTGAATATGGGCCAGAGAATATTTGCACCAGAGCCTCTTGCAGGTGCAGATGAACTCCAAATACATGTACCACTTTGTGTGTTGGACTTCACATAGGTACTGGAGATTTTAACCTGGGAAATCAGAATACAAAAGGGGTAAAAGTAAATAAAAAAGCCATTGAGGGTTACAAACAACTTTTACCCCCAAATGCTTCTACACCCAGTCCTCAAGAAGCAAAGGTGCCATACACTCTGGACTTTCAAACCTCTCTATTTTACCAACGACCTAATCTCAGATATTTTGGTTTCATAACAAAGAACACGCCTTAAACCACTGAGCCGCATCCCCAGCCCTAGGAGTTCTCTGTAAGGTTCTGTTTTGAATCAAGTCCAATGATGTAATATTAACATAGCTGCTGTACATGACAGTAGGCAATTTTCTTCCACTACTTCCAACTCGTCCGTCTAGTATGGGCTCATGGTTGACCTCACCTTGCTTTATCAAAGTTGGGTCCATTTCCTTTGGGCACACCTACGTGGATCCACATTTAGTGTGCCTAGACTTATACTTCTGAATACTTGCAAAGTGTATTTATTGTAAAGATATTTCAAAAATGAATCTGCCAAAGTAAAACTCATTCCGTATCCTGAAAGAGTGGAGTAATTAAAGGCCGAGAAGAATGTAAAGAAAAGTAAATAGGAAAGCCACAGAAGGCTACAAAAGAAAAGTCATAGAGTAGACATCAATATCTAAATGTGTATTTTTATATGTGTTTGTAAAAGAGAAGTGATGCTACATTGTATAGACAGATGATAGAAATAAGGATATATAGGTAGATAGGTGTTTAATAAAGTGAATATGATAATAAATTTCTGAATTTAAATATTAAAAGAAATATTTTGAGGGAACCTGCTTTTTTTCCATGTTAAAATTTATTCCATTGGGACTAGAGAGATGGCTTAGTGGTTAAGGCACTTGCCTGCGAAACCTAAGGACTCAGGTTCAATTCCCCAGTACCCATGTAAGCTAGATGCGCAAGGTGATACATGTGTATGGAAATTGCAGTGACTAGAGACCTTGGAGTGTCCATTCTCTGTGTCTTTCTCTCTCTGCTGCTTTCTTTAACTTTCTCTAAAATAAATAAATAAAATATAAAAGTAAAGTTTAAAAAAATGTACCTTTGGACATGTACATGTCTATACAGTGGGTGAAAGTGCAGTTTGCTTCTATCTGATAAAAATGAGCAGAGTAGAGTGATTGAGAGAATTAGCTAATTGGGACAAGAAATAATTTATATTAATCTCTCAAAATTGAGTTTATTCATGTGACGATAGGTACAACCCTATTTGTACCTCATAAGAGTCCTGAGAGATCAAACAAGAAAGAAGTCAGCACTTGGCTTCTCCTGATAACCATTCACTTCTTTGTTCTTATTACTTTCCACCTGAGGCTATTTCCATGCCCATGCTATGCTTTCCTCCTATACAAACAGTATTCCTCCATCTGAGGAGGCACTTGCTAACTGTCCAGGGCACAGACTTCAATTCAGTGACTGAATTAGTCAATTTCCACATGACTATTCTTTGAATTGTGCTTGTCTTCAAAATTACCTTTTATTTATTTATCTTTTTCATTTATAACCCAGACTGTGAAGATGTCTTCGCAGAGATTCCTAATTAAGATAGAAGTCTCTGTTCAACTAAATTTGCAAATACCTTAGAGTCTATTCCCACTTCAGAGCTCTGAAAAGCCAGCTGCAATGCGGAACAATCCCGAACTAAACTGCTCTAAACACAATATCCTCTTTGGCTGATACTGTTTTTGAGATTACTGTTGTATAGTGTATCTCAAATTGCTGAGTTGCTCCTAAAACGATACCAAATCCCCTCAAATGGTGCCATTTACTGCCGTCCCCATCATTACTAGCCGTTAGCCAAGGTGCTAGGATTCTTGCAGATATTTCTTGAAATGCAAATACCTATTTCAAAATGTTCTTTTGGTAAGCATTTTTTAAAAGAGAGCAAAGCCACCTGAGAATAAAATGCAAGCATAAAAGATGGGAGCATCCTGCCTTCCACAACAGAAAGCCAGACTCTAACTCATAGACCTTCTGTCCCTGCTGTCCACTGTGTCCTTCCAGGCATCACTTACTGATGGCGCCTCGGCATCATCGGGAGCAGTGCCGAGGCTGCCGGGTAGTAGCTCCGGAGGGCTGGCTGCACATCTCTTTCCAGTTCTTTCTCAGAGACGAAACACTGGCAGCTTGACACTGACCTTCGTTGGCAGGGAATTTACGTGCCGCAGGAGACGGTAAGCGGTACCAGTCCTATCGCGTCTCTTTATTTTGGGGCAGTTGCAGACACTGACATGCACACCACCCGAAGTGTTCACGCTAACGCTTTCAATTCTTACATCTTGGCGCGAGTTCCTCGCTTCCCACCTGGAAGGATGCAAGGTCCTCCTCAACAGCGCCGTGGGCTGTCATGTGTACTTCATTAGGATAGAATAGTGAGCGTATAAATGGAACCTGTCTTCGGAGTTTTATTAGTTCACTCTTTCAGTCTCTTTCTTGTCTACAGGAAAATGTAAATGTTTTAAAAGTCCCTTATAGCCTTGTAATTCCTCCATTTCCAGGTTTATAATTTTCTTTTTAACCTTACTCATCTCTTTATTCCTGAGGTGGTCCAGCTTTGTCAGTTAAAATGTTCTTTCATCACCTAGATGCAAATAGCAGTATTGTCACCTTCCACGTCACTTAAAATAATATTTCACTGTTTAGTAGAACTTGGGTACCCTGCCTTAAATAAAATCTATTTTCTCTTTTACTTTATAAAATCATATATAACTTTCTCCTTCATACAGAATAAACTGTTGTGAGTTCTAATTATTCGTTGATAATGCTGGGCAGTTTTCTATACCCTGAATATCAGATTATTAATGGGTTGTTCCAAAAATATTCTTGTTATTGATGATAGTACCCTGGGAGAATGGAATGAAATATTGGAGGTAAGTGTTCCAGAAATCTCTATAACTTTTGGCCACTAATCAACTTTTCCTAATATTTGATGAAACACAGAAAGTTTGGAGCATTGGAAAAATGTAGGAATCTCATTTAAGAGCATAGGCATTTTAACTGAGTTTATGAGAGATTGTGCAGTGAGAGTTATTAATGCAGAACCAAATTGCTTTAGAGCAGGCAAAATAGTGGACGCTTATAATGGATTCCTCTAGTCATATGTCATCTGAAAAGCTCATATTTTCATGAAGTGAAGGAAATGTGGGTAGGAGGGAAGCTCAGGAAAGGATTTCTCATTTTAATCCCGGATTAATTCCACTGCATGGTCAGAGTGTGCATCGTAGCATATGCTGGCTGTTGATTCACAGCCTATTTAATGTGATATGACACACATGTTTAAAAGCAATTTATTTCAGCTGCTTCCAAAAGCTGCCAGCAATCTTATTAAGACAGTGATCTCTGAAGAAATACATCTTACTTTCTCTACAGGGTTTACAAATATAGGTATCTCAGTAATCCTGCCCCTACAACGAATGTTATCTTTAATGCAATGTTATGCTGAGCAATCATAAACCTCTTTATCTCCAACTCTACACAAAATATATATCAGGGGGCATATACTATTGCTGTGCCTGTGTTACTGAGGACTAAATACAGAATTGGGTGTGAAAAGATGGAATATTATCATGTATAATGCAATATTTATTCATCTAGCAAATGTTTACTTGCTGCCTGTGGTAAGCAAGTTATGGCTTCAAGGCCTTACGGTAAATAGGGAAGTGGTAAAGGCGTAGAATCCTTCACTCTGGAATGCAAAAATTAAATTATAGCAATAATGGCACACTGTGAAGTAAAGCAGTGATTCTTGATGGTATGAATAGATGCAGATAGAGGTCAAAATATTCTAGAGTTTGTCAGCTGTTTGGGAAAAAGAATACAGCATGCAACCAAAGGCTAAAGGCAAAGAGATTGGAAAAGTACCAGAAACAGGGATCTCAGAAGCAAAAATTCACACACATATCTATCTAAAAAAACAACTGCATTTGGAGAGCAGTACTCTATAGTATCAGGTACAATTAGCTCGCGGTCAAAATTGTATGTGAACAGCAAAACAAATATTATGCCTAATTATTAACTATGGATAAGGAGGGGATGGAATGAGAGGACATGCCCATCGCAGAATATATTGCTCTTTCAAAATATAATAGCATTTGAGGTAATAATATTTTCTGGTGGCTGATTGGACAATTTGAGCAGATCATATGAAATAGAGAGATAATGAGACCCTCAAACCTGAATTTAGGTTTTTACATGTTTTTTGCTGTGTTTGGCACCATTTCTTCTGTTCTATCCTATCCCCAGTAATGACATTTTTATTCTGCTTTCATTATGATTATTATCAGAATTACTTAAACTATGTATATTTTGTTCTAGTTTCTTAATATTTTTATTTTACTTATTTGATAGAGAGAAAGAGACAGAGTAAAGCAGATAGAGAGAGAATGGGCACTTAGGCATTGCAAACTAACTCCCGATGCAGGAGCCCCCTTGTGCATCTGACATATGTGGGTCCTGGGGAATCGAACCTGGTTATTTTGGCTTTGCAGGCAAGAACCTTAACTGCTAAGCCATCTCTCCACCTCTGTTTAACCAGATTTTAATTTTGGGGTTTAATAGCTAGCAAATCTCAAAGAAGTTTTTATAAGGGATATTGTAACTACTCATGCAGTCATTTGGTATTGCAAACATATACGTCCTCTTTATTTTTTGCATTACTTTGAAGAAAGTACAGCAAATTATCAAAAACATGTTGTAAGATGATAAAAATTTTTGTCTTAAATTAAAAAAAGTAACAAAACAATTACCCTGAATTCATCAACCTTGAATACATATGGACAACAGAGCTTAACTTTGGACTGAGTGTGTGTCGTGTGCTCTGTCGTCCCATCACTGAAGTGGCTGAGGCCTTGGCTATGTCGGGAGGCCCTACCTCAAACGAAAACAATACACGACAGTGCAACTCATAAATGTATATGAATATCACGTGTCTTTCAAAATAAATCAGATAATGAAAAAAACAATTCCTAATAATGCACCATTGTACACGATTTTTGGTTTGTTGGTTTTGAGGTAGTGTCTTGCTCTAGCCCAGACTGACCTGGAATTTTCTATTAGTTTCAATGTGGCCTTGAACTGGCAGCAACTCTCCTACCTCAGCCTCCTGAGTGCTGAGATTAAAGGCGTGTGCCACTATGTCCAGGTGAACATGACATTTTATTTGAAAACAATGACCAAAATGAACAGTAGATGGCCATAAAAGCGATATTTTTAAAAACAATCAATACATAAGATTGGAAAACATATCTAACATACCCAGAACACTAAAACAGAATGATTGTTGCCAAGTAGCATTCAAAAGGGATTAAAAGAGAGATCAGGATGCATTTTTGAACCATAAAATATTATATTTCAGGCATAATTAACCTAGAATGGCAGCATACCTTAGTAAACTAATTATATTCCAGTGGGGGGGGAACTGTTCTTGCTTACTAAGTTAAAAATGCAAGTTATATTATGTAGAATAACCCAGGAATTTGCTGATTTCTACTGAAAAACAATCTGAGTTTAGCTACTTTAAATATCAAAGGAATATGCTTTGGAATGAGTTGTAAAATCAAGTTGTTATAACATTTCCCACCACTTTTGATGTTTGTTGACGACAGTGACCTAGTTCTAAGAAGTTTATCAGAGAGTCACCATCTGTTTCGTGTTCAGGTGAGCTTCCTACTAGTACGTAGGGACCACAACTCATTCTGATGTTTCAAGGACTCAGAGACGCTCTGTACTTACTATGTTCACTAATCTCATCCGTTTCCCAGACCTCGTTCAGCAGAGCAATGCCTGCAGGCCAGTTGTCTGCTTGGTGAGAAGCACTTATGAGAATACCTAGTTGTACATCATCTGGGGCATTTCTGGATGACAGCTTCAGACTCACATTCATTTCTGAAAACTTATACTAAACAAGGACAAAATATTTACTGCCTAGCTTTTACAGAAAATACTTGCAAACTCCTAGCCTATATTAATATGTCAAAACCAGAATTTTGCAATAGAGAGAGAGAGAGTGTGTGTGTGTGTGTGTGTGTGTGTGTGTGTGTGTGTTGTATGCACATATATGAGCCCATGTGGACCACCATGAACTTGCCTACAGAGGTGTAGTCGAAGAGCAGACACACATTTCTGTTGTTTTCCAGCCTGTTCTCACTTGAGTCAGGTCTTTAATTGATTCCAGAACTTCCTGTTTTCCATGGGTCTTTGCTCCCCTAAAGGGCTGCCACTATAGATGGATGTGGCCATGACCACCTCTTCCTGAGGTCCTGAGGACTGAACTCTAGCAGAGTCACAAGCCTCCTCAGGTTCTTATGCTTACACAGGAAGAGCCCTTAACCACTGAGCCATGTCCCAAGACCCAATTTTGCTATTGTTGAAGCGAGTACAGAATAATCCTTGGAGATGTACTTACCAAATGACTTCATTACTAATAATTTTGAATAACAAACATATTACGTTCCAAAACATAACTTCTGTTATACTGTTTAAGATCCTGCAGAACATATTAATGTGTTCTCTTAATATGATGTAACTAATCACAGCAAATTGCTATTTAATATGGAAATTTGCATTTTGCCACAATCTGACATGATGGAATGAGCTCCACTGGACTAACAGCTATGATCAATGACAGAGAGAAATGAAGAAAAGACTAAGAGAAAAATTTCTACAGCAGTCACCAAGGGGTCTTACCAGTAAATATTATATTTAGATAAATCTCTCTTAGCTCAGCATGATGACATAAGCATGATGAGCCAGCTCTAAAAACACAAATATTTTTATTTTTTTTTCATTATTTATTTATTTATTTATTTACTTATTTATTTATTTGAGAGTGACAGACAGAGAGAAGCAGGCAGAGAGAGATAATGAGAATGGGAGCATCAGGGCCTCCAGCCACCTCAAACAAACTCGACACGTGCGTCCCCTTGTGCATCTGGCTACAGTGGGTCCTGGGGAATTGAGCTTTGAACTTGGGTCCTTAGGCTTCACAAGCAAGCACTTAACTGCCAACCCATCTCTCCAGCCCACAAATTAATTTTTTATCACCTGTAAATTATCTCAGGAATACTGCTTGAGTATTAATTATAACAAAACTTCATTTTTTTCACATTTATGTGTAGCTATAGATTAAGAGAATATCCACTCTTGAAAAACATAGTAGTCATTTTAATATATTTTTCTACATTTGACTTTAATAAATATGACCAATAAAATATATTCTGGTTTGGAGCTGTTATGTTCCCCAAAGCATATGGATTAAAAGTTTGTTTTCAGCTGGGTATGGTGGTGCACACCTTTAATATCAGCACTCAGGAGGTAGTGGCAAGAGGATCACCATGAGTTCAAGGCACCCTGAGATTACATAGAAAATTCCCAGGTTAGCCTGGGCTAGAATGAGACCCTACCTCAAAAAACCAAAACCAAAAAAAAAAAAAAAAAAAAAGAAAGAAAAAAAGTTTGTTCCTAAATGCAGTGATGTTCAGAGGTATTATGCACATGTTACCCCAGAGCTGAAAGCACAGAGGGGAAGTTCCCTGAGATTCACTAGCTGGCCAGTCTAGCTATAGCCATTGTCTGTTCGTTGCTGGGACCAAACACCTGACCAGGAGCACCTTATGGAAGAACAGGTTTATTTCAGGCTTACAGTTTCATCATGGTGAATAAGGTGGCTCACTTCCTCACATATCCACAACAGAAAGAGAAGAGCAAGCACCTTTGGGATCTGAACACACAGGAGGATTGGACTCTTCACCCCAAGGTAAACCCTCAGCAATAAGCCTCCTCCAGCAAGGCTACACTTCCCAAAGATTCTACCAGCTGAAGCCCAAGGAGAAAGATTAACTAAAAAAATACCTGGGAAACATTTACATTCAAACCACCACACCAGTCAATCCAGTGAGCTCCAATCTAACGAGAAATCCTCTTTCAAAAATGACTTGGGTGCTGCATCTGAGAATGGAACTCAAGATTTTCCTCTGGCACGTGCATGTGTGCACATGCACACACACACATATGGACGCGTGTATGCAGACTTGTGTCTATACACATATGAACACACATTCACCTACCTAACCACATAGCACACACACATACACCAGAGCCTCAGAGGCCCCCAACACCTCAGCACTGAAGCAGACGAAAAATGAACCCAACATGGCTCAGGGAAATTTTGCGGAAGAGTCACATGTTGGGTCATGATTTGCAGAGACATTTATCATACCAATAACTGTGGGCTAACTCCACAATGCACGACCCATTTACATCAACAAGGAGGGTCCAATGGGAGGGGGTAGATCATAGATGAGTCTAAACAATGGTACCAAACTGCCTGTATTTGCTGAAAAGAAAATGAATAAATTAAATTAAAAAAAAAAACCTGAGCAGTATATTCTGTATTTTTTAATTAAATATTTTATTTATTTAGTTGAGAGAGGAAGAGGCAGATAGAATAAGAGAGAGAAAGAGGAAGAGAAGGAAAGAGAGAATAGAATGTGTGTTCTAGGGCCTCTATCCACTGCAATTGAGCTCCAGATGCATGAGCCACCTGGTGCATCTGGCTTATGTGAATACTGGGGAATCAAGCCTGTGTCCTTAGGCTTCACAGGCAAGTATCTTAACCACTAAGCCATCTCTCCAGCCCAAATTCATTATTTTTATTCAATAAAGGTAGTTCATTATTTTCTAACATGATTATCTTCTGGTTAAATCAAATAAATTTTCACATGGGGTTAGGCTAGTCAGTAACATGTAATATAATAATTTTCTATTAGAAATAACGGAGAAACTGGGCATGCTATCTCATGCCTGTAATCCCAGCACTTTGGAGGGTGAGGCAGGAGGACAACAGGCTAGAGGCTTGCCTCAGTAAATTGCAGGATAGTGTGGGCTAGACAGTGAAGCTGTGTCTTAAAATTAGTTACCCTTTCCATGTAGAATAGGGAATTTCTGGAAGACACGCCTTCTGTTTAAGTGAATGGTCCTTTGTCAATACCTTGTGTTATTTCTACACTGAATAATAACTTGTGATTAAAGGTCTTTACACTGCTAGGGAAATGCTGGGTTTTTTTTTGTTGTTTGTTTGTTTGTTTTGTTTTGTTTTTTTAATAAAACTAGGTTTTTCCTGCCAAGGAAATTGAATTTAGTTTTCACAATTGATGAAGGTTGCTTTGAAAACAAACAGAGAAATAAAATGACTTAAACATGAAGTCACTAATGTGATTCTAGCCTTGTGACCCCTTGAACCACTCCATTAGAAATCCCACTTGGCTGTGGCTCTTTCCCCATCGCAGTTTCTTGAGGTCAAATCAAATTCTACTGTAATCCTGGATAATGTCTTCCAATTTCTTGTTCTGTGTGAATGTGGAAAAAAAATGTATTTGTTAATTAACTGAAAGGCCATAGGAAGGGAATGCTCATTTATCTGAAAATGGAGGTGATTACAATTGTGGCTGTTTAAAATCTCAAGTAAGAACTGAGTATCTCACCCTTGAGTGGAGGATGCAAGTCACTTTCACAGTCAAAGGCTCGATGTCCAGACTGAATTTAGAGGTTCGGAAAATGAGTTTCTAGATATGGTACTTCACAGCAATCTCTGTACTTGCTGTCAAGTTTCCTACTGAGTGTACTTTTCAGCAGAGGTCCAATTGTAATCCCTTTTTTCATAGCCCAGTTTGCACCTATCACAACACCGCTTTATTTTCATCTTACCTGAACTTGCTCTTCACCCAAAATCTTACAATCAGATGATAATTTCTTTTGTCAGAAGCAACACCTGACTTGATTGTAACTGGCTATTTATTGTAGGATGAAATTCTTTGGCAGGTTTACTAATTTTTTCACTACCTGACTGAGTTCAAACAGCTTTATTGTGACTTTTGTATTTATTTTATCTTTGTTTTCTTTCTTTTTACTTTTTTTTAACATATTTTCTGGAAATCCCATGGTGCTTATCAATATTTAAATTGCATTTAATTGAAGTATAAAGTACTTCTTATTTGTGTCCTAAAGCTGCTTATGCTCATTGAGAGTCTTGAGCAATGAATTTAAAATATTATTTTACCAAATGTCAATATATATTTGGACCAGCTTCAATTTGAAAATATGAATAAATATTGTGTGGATTTATAATAAATTTTGTCCATTGGATGACTCAAGTTCTTTTTATTTTCTTTCTTTTCTTTAAACTTTTTAGAGAAAATGAGAGAGCGAGAGAGAGTGAGAAGGGAGGGAGGGAGGAGAGAGAGATTAGCAGTCCTCAGCCACTGCAATCTCACTACAGATGCTTGCACCTCCTAGTGGGCATGTGAGACCTTGTGCTTGCCTCACCTAGCTTACATGGGATCTGGAGAGAGAGCCAACATGGGTCTTTAGGCTTCACAGGCAAGTGCCTTAACCACTAGGACATCTCTCCAGCCCTTACTTTCTTTTTTGAAAAAAATAAAAAATAATAATAGGAAGCTAAGTATCAAAGAAAGATATTTAAATGCAAATTCCTACTAAACTGTGGGGTTTTCTTATAGAATAAAAACTGGTATCTGGAAAAATGACATTCCAACTCACCCATTTATAGTGAGTAATGCACAGGCACACCTGAGTTCTTAGCATGGATGTTCTCAGAAAAACTGTTTTCAGTCTTTGTATCCTGTAAATCATTAGTGCAAATTACTGTGCTAATAAACTAGATTTTTTGTTCATTTCACCATTAAATAATTTTTTTAAAATTTTTATTTATTTATTTGAGCATGATAGACACAGAGAGAAAGACAGAGAGAGGGAGAGAGAGAATGGGCGCGCCAGGGCTTCCAGCCTCTGCAAACGAACTCCAGATGCGTGCGCCCCCTTGTGCATCTGGCTAACGTGGGACCTGGGGAACCGAGCCTTGAACCGGGGTCCTTAGGCTTCACAGGCAAGCGCTTAACCGCTAAGCCATCTCTCCAGCCCACCATTAAATAATTTAAGTAGTTTTATTTTTTTCACTGTGCTTAAGGTAAAACCCAGAACCTTGTGTTTTCTAGGCAAGCATTCTACCAATGTGCCCACAAGCTTGGTCTCATTCTTGTTTCTTATTAAAAACAAAACAAACAAACAAACAAACAAAAAAACACTTTATTTATTTGTTTGAGAGAGACAGAAAGAATGGGTGCACCAGAGCCACCAGCCACCACAAAGACACTCCAAACAAATGTGGTGTCACTTTGTGCATCTGGCTTAGGTGGGTACTGGGGAATTAAATGTGGGGAATTAAATGTAGGCTTAGCAGGCAAGTGCCTTTTTGTCTTAGTTTTTAGACAAGGTTTCATTCAGACAGTCTGAAACTCATGATTCTCTTGCTTCAGTCTCCCAAGTATGGGCTGACAGGCATGCATGGTAACTGCTGGCTTTCTTAGAGTTTACAAATGACTTTTTGATGAAAAAGAAATTATTCTATTCTTATTTAAGCATACTCATTAGTAAATTACCAGCTAGACCCCTAAGAAATTTAATTGTGGACATTTCTAAAACATAATAATAATTTATGATTATTTCTTTATGCATGTTTTGTGTAGCACTGTCGGATACCTGAGTCATTATCATTTTATCTTATTATAGTCAAATGCCATGTTACAGATAGGAATCTTTGTTATTAGACAAAAGAGCTGAGCTGATGTTCGTATTATAGCTGTAAGAGATTGTTTCACGTAGACCACTCCAGGCTGCCAAGCCCTCAGCTCGCTGGAGTTAGAATGCTTCAGAAGTGTGGTGGGCTTTTTGATCACCAGATACCTTTTGCCTGTGTGTAACACAGAGGGTCTGTTTTAATATATTCTTGAGGTGCACTGTGAACTCTAGATACCTATAATGACAAACCTCTTAAGATATAGCTGTAATGTTGAGGTGAGAGGTTTTATAAAAAAGTTATTGTAGGGCTGGAGAGATGGCTTAGCGGTTAAGCGCTTGCCTGTGAAGCCTAAGGACCCCGGTTCGAGGCTCGGTTCCCCAGGCCCCACGTTAGCCAAATGCACAAGGGGGCGCACATGTCTGGAGTTCGTTTGCAGAGGCTGGAAGCCCTGGCTCGCCCATTCTCTCTCTCTCCCTCTATCTGTCTTTCTCTCTGTGTCTGTCACTCTCAAATAAATAAATAATAAAAAAATTTTAAAAAAAAGTTATTGTAGAAATCTCTGCATTCCGATTTCTGCCAATCTTAGGAAAGGAAGTTAATTGTATTTAAGCCTCTTGAGTTACTCTTACAAGATGATCATCCTAAGAGGTAAAGAGACATGTAACTTGGGAGATACCAGAAGTTGCTTTTGCCTTTCTTGGCTCTAAATTAATGTTCAAGACTTTTTTTTTTAAATCAGAACTAGGAAAACATCAGTAAGGTATCATTGGTTAAATATTGTTATGCCAAGTACCTGAATATATTTTTCTGATTAATTTTTGAAAAGTGACAATACTTTTCCTAATTTCAATGATTCTTGTTGAAAGCTAAGATGAACACAACATAGTTATCATTCAAACACTTAGCTTAATAAGATTATCACTTCTGTTCAGTGGGGTTTCAGCTCCAAGCAGCTCTTCTGAGGGCTTGCTTGTGTCTGGCACATGCTTTCCCTAGAACATAACAACTCTGTAAAAGCTGTGAACAACCAATTATATGAAAAACAAATTATGATGTACCATGAATGGCTTCAGACTATACTATGAGTGAACATGAACCTTAAACATCTTTATACTAGAATTATGCCTTAAAGGCACAAGATTCTGTTATAATGTCATAAATATTATTTGTAGATACTGATTGAGAGAAAGAAAAGGGTTTGCTTGGAATTTCTACGCTTGGGTGGATTTTGAGAATTAGAAGTATCTTACTTGGTTCATAATTATAAACAGTAAATTTTCATGGACTATTTTAAGAATGTTCTATTTGATATGTTTAGACAAAACTGAAAATAATGGAAAATGCTAACAAATTATAGGGATGCATGGGAGCTTCCAGGCTGGAAAATGCAACCAGAAACCAGGAGAATGATAGATCCCAGATCCATTGTGAAGGGGGATTCTGGGCTTATGATTCTTCTAGAATTGTCCCTATGTAACTCTTCATTGCTCATTTATTTATGGTAGTAACACCAGTGAGCCTGGAAAAGACAATTTATGATTTTGATTGAAAGGGGTAGGAGGGACTTTAATATCATAATTTATACTTGTCTTCATAACTATCAATATTTACTCTTTATTATAGATTACTCATAATAAGAGGAATTTTAATAGGCAAAAATGAAATATTTACTTTGTTTGGAGTTGAGTTGAACTTTTCAACATTATTAGGAGGAAAAAAGAAGAGAAATAGCAAATATAAATAAAATATTTGTGCAGCTTGGAAGATGGCTCAAGGCTTAAAGGTATTTGGCTACAAAGTCTGCTGGCCTGGGTTGTTTCGTTTGCCAGCCACACATGTAAAGCTGGTCACAAAAAAGAAAAATAAAATAAAACAAAGAAACAACAACAACAAAAACATAGGAGAAGTATCTGGCATTCATTTGTAGCATCCAGAGACCCCAGCGCTCACAAAAGCATGCACGCGCACACACACACACGCGCGCACGCACACACACATACACACACACACACACACACACACACACACACACACACACACACACACAGGCAAATAAATAAATAAAAAAGACAGTAGACACTGAGGTTTCTCAAAACTCAGCAAAACAGAAAATAAGTGGCTGCTTAGAGCTCAACACAAAAGATTTCTAATCCATAGTCCAAGGCTCAGGAAACATTGTAGAAGAAGGAACAGAAAAAAAAAAAAAATATACAAAAGCCATAGGATGAGAAAGCTTATTGTGAGGCATTCCCCTATATAAAACTCACCTGGGTGGTCATATTCCCACAGTGCTTGCATCCTCACAGAGCAGGCCTTTGGTGGAATGACGGGGTGGCTAGGGAAGATAAACCTATGGGAATATGACCATTTTGCAATATGTTCCCAATAAAAACCACAACATTGACATAGCTCAGCCTCAAATTTTGTCCTCTGGACCTGTGATTTCTCTCTTGGAGTGGTGAGTGATGAATGCATCCACATCTTCTTTCAAGACCCTCTTGCCAGAAGCATGTTTTCATTTTTCTTGCCCAAAGCACTGAGGCAAGCTATACCACTAGAATTCCTGGAGGCAAAGAATAAAGCAACTAGGTGCTGTGGGATCCAGAGAAGGTCCAAGACAAAGAAACTTCTCCAAAGGGGGGGGGGGAGTAAAACATTTTTGTGAATTTTTCTAACAAAACAAGATTGAGAGAAGGCACTCCTTCTTCAGAAGTGAGGGATAAACTGAGTTTGTCAAATGCCCTGGTATCACGGGCATTGTGCTATGGACAAAAGGATAGCTGACTCTCTGTAACTGGTGACTCTCTGGCAGGTAAGAGAATGACTAATACAATCCTTATAGCCTCACATTTCAGGCACTGCTATAAAATAAGAGGCGGATTAAGATGGCCACATATCAATAAAAATTGAGAAGTGTTGGATGGCCTGGACAATCTTCCCCATGAAAGAAAGATAGAAGAGAAGTTGGTGTGGAGCAGCCAAACCTATTAATCAGTGTTTTTTTTTTTTTTTCTGGGGTTAATTAGGGCTATTTATGATGACTGTCAACCTGGCTTTATCCTGTCAGAACCACTACAGGAGGCAATTTTCTGAGAGAGACATAAAGAGAGAGTGAGGAAGTTCTCAAGGGTAGAGAGACATAGAAAACTTGTAGCTTTTACTGTGATTATAAACTGGTAGAGCAACTATGGAAAATAATATTGATTTACCATATATTCTCAATTCCATTTATTGTTACAAATTGAAAATTGAAATCAGAATCTTAAGACATGGCTATACTCCATGTCTACGTCAGTGTCATTAAGAATACCAAACAGAGGGCTGGAGAGATGGCTTAGTGGTTAAGCGCTTGCCTGTGAAGCCTAAGGACCCCGGTTCGAGGCTCGGTTCCCCAGGTCCCACGTTAGCCAGATGCACAAGGGGGTGCACGCATCTGGAGTTTGTTTGCAGAGGCTGGAAGCCCTGGCGTGCCCATTCTCTCTCTCTCTCTCTCTCTCTCTCTCTCTCTCTCTCTCTCCATCTGTCTTTCTCTCTGTGTCTGTCACTCTCAAATAAATAAATAAAAAATTTAAAAAAGAATACCAAACAGAAATGACCCAGATTTTTAATTGCTAAATTAATGAACAAAAAGAGTGTGGTTTAAGACATAATGAAATAGTGTACTATGCCACAGTAAAAAAAAAAAAAAAAATGTATTAAGCATACAACCATGGAAAACATTCTGATAAGTGGCATATCCCAGTTAAAAAAAAAAAATAAAAAGATTTGTAATGTAAAATTCTATTCATGGGAGGTTCTATGATATTCATACTCACAGAAACCACCACATATTTGTGGTTTCCAAGGACTACGGGTAGAAATAGGAAGCAATTTATTGACTACAAAGTTTTCCGTTATGAATAAAGATTAATTTCTACAGTTCTGTTTTATAATGTGATACCTAGCGTGACAACATATGCTATCTTCTTCAACGTTTACTAAGAAGGTAAAACTTACAGTCATAGCATAAACGCAAAAGTAAAACTAGGCCCAGAGAACAGCCACGAATAAGGACATCTGGTGAAATGTTATACTCGTCTTTCTCTTTGATTGTGGTAAGGATGTCACAGATACCTATATTTGCCAAATTCACCAAGTTGGGTACATTAAAAGCACATAATTCTTTGTGCATTGATTATGTTTAGTAAATCTGCAAAAAATGCCAAGTGAATGATTTATAAAACAAACAAAGCATAATTCCAATTAAAATCTGTTCAATTTCCCATATTGATAACTTCAGCGCGTGCTGTTCTCTATCCTTCACTTTTCACCAGTCATGTCACCCATCACTCTCTCCCTATCCCAGTGCTGAGTTTTGAGTCAGCTGTAATATTATTTCCCATCAGACATCCCTACATCATAATAACATAATAGGAAAATATTATATGATGGCTCTTTTGAAGGTGTTATCTATGCAGGGGTCTGAATGTACATTAAAGTACAGAAACCCCAAAGTATCAAAACATTTTTATGATTCTGTTGGTGTTATTCTCAGCTTACATATGGATAAGAAGAGAAATTAGTAAACTTCACTGATTAATTAGTCAATGACTTTAACAACAGATATAAATTAGAAATATTTTTTATTTATTTCAAAAGGTATGTTCTCTGTAGTACTGTTGGTAGTGGGAATACACTACATGGATATATTTCACAGTTTACCATGGGCAAATTTTTTTAAAGTTTTAAGTCTGTGTGTGTGTGTATGTATGTCACGTGCGGTGTATGAATGTGTCAGTGTAATGTGCAGACGCACATGATCCTTTAGTACACAGCTTTGGAATCAAGAGGAGAGTACTGGGTGTCCTGTATTTGTGTTCTGTGATATTTCCATGAGACAGAGACTCTCGCTGAATGTGGAGCTCTCTGTTTCTCACACTGGCTGAGCGGCAAGCTCCAATGGTTCTCGTTTCTAAACTCCTCAGCACTGGGGATGCAGGCATGTTCTGTAATGTCTGGCATTTTACTGTATCCAGTTACCAAATCATGTCCCTCAGAATGCTGGTTCACTGAATGCCTATATTTCTGAAATGCCTGTGGCATCCTACATTTCTGCCTCTCCCTTGCTGTCAGTTACAACAGTTACCATAGTAGTTGGGCTGCCATCGGCCTGATTATTTTTCTGGCATTGACCATGCATCCACAACACCAAGATGTTCTCCTCTTTATGTAAATATGTCCGGTTTCACACACACACACACACACACACACACACACACACACACACACAAAATCCCGCTGATTTCTCTTCTTGTAATTACTATAATTAATTCATATCACCAAGTGTTAATTTTTTAATGTACATCAGTTTACATACAATAAAGCAGATAAGGGAATTGGGGCAAAGATGGATAGGGGGAGAAAGATCGTAGAGAAAAAGCAAAAAAAAAATTGTACTTCAAAATGCAAGAATAAATACTACCTAAATCTCTGTATGCTAAAGAAATAAATAAGTAAATAAAAAGCTCACTATTTACTATACACACATCAGAGCCTTTTGCCTTTCAACATAATTATAAAATGATAAACTTTGGGATAGCTTGAGTACCTTGCTTTTAAATTGGGCCGTTATTTAACATAATAAACTTGTTAAAGCATTCTAGACACCTTAGTTTCAATAGCCTATATCAAAATAATATAGCATAATGTATATTACCTTTTTTATAAATTAAATAAATATCCAATTTATTTATTGTGTATTGTTACTAATTGTGATCAAAGTAATAGGATAATAAAAGTGGATGTAAAGTCAATCTATTTTTTAAGGTTAACTTCCAGAAAACATAATAGTAGAAGGGACACTCACACAAGATAGTGTTACAGGATTTTGGGTTATAGAGAAGCCCTGGTCTGTGTAGAGAAATTTTTGGATTATTACCCATTTCAAAGAATTGAGGAAATAGACTCCAGAAAGGTCAAATTATTAATTATAAAAATTACTTAAGGAAAATGGTTATACACGTATTCAGGAATTAGGCTGGAATGGTTACACACATGTGGAAGGCAGGGTCAGCCAGCCCATGGGATTAAAAAAAAAAAAAAACAAAATTAAAAGGAACACACACACACACACACACACACACACACACACACACTCACTCACTCACTCATGGGAAGTTGCGCAGGTGAGCATGTGAATGTAACCCGTCAGCCTAACAATCACGCGGGGATCAGAGTTGACTAAAGAAATGAGACAGTGAAGAATTCGGACCTCAAAGAAAGGTAAGAAGTAATCAGAGGGAACTCCAGACAAATGAGAAATCTCGCTCCTTCCCACGTAGGCCGAGAAGGGAAAAGAGCTTACCCACAGGGGAGCAGGAGGTTCAGAGTCCAAAGAGAGACAGGTTGCACCAAGAACAAGCCCTTTTATACTTAATTCAAATGGCCTTTTGTCGTCAGAGTCAGGTGTGTAAGGGAGACCTGAATGGGTTTTGGACTCAAGAGGCTGATCCAACCTGGGTCAGCCCAACTAGGTATGCCAGATTGGGGAAGACATAGAGGGTACGGTTGCTAAGAAATTGACCCTAGTCATTTTTGGTGAAAGTGAATTAGATGGTGAGTTCTAATTTTAACAGGGCTGTTGGGATGGCCTTCTTTTTCTTTGGGCCTTTGTTTCTGACTGCCTATAAAAGAAAAAAAAAAAAATCTGCCTTCCTTCCATTGTTTTCTTTAATAGCATGCCAGTTTTTCTTTCTTTCTTTTTATAACATGCATTGCAGCTCTCATTGTAAACTGGTGAACTTCTATGCCTTGACTGTAGTATATGTGACATTGTCCGACAAAAAGGACAAAGATATTTCTGTTTTGCCTTGACTAGCCTATGATTATAAATACACACAAATATGAGCCAGATTCTCTGACACTTGCAATAACATAAAAAAAATTAGTCTTTAGTAAATGTCAGTCAGTTTTCAACTCCGTCATGTCATAAAATATTAAGCATTTTAAAATTTCTAGGAAACAAACACTATAATCTCATTTTACTAATGAAGAAAGAAATGCTCACAAAATCACAGGGTTAATGACCAGTGTAGACAGACTCTAAGTTTCAAATGGACAATTTCCATTTCCATAGATCACACTGTGAGGGAAAGTAATTGGTTTTCTTGTACAAATGTCACCTACATTAAGAGCCAAAGGGTAAGGAGCATATGACTAGGTGAGAAGGATGTTCCAAGGGGAGGGGAAGCTTTCAGGGAAAACAGTGTCACAGGTACTGTTAGTGAGTGGAAATCCAACTTTGTATCACTGGGGACACAGAGAATATCTAAGGAGCTTGGGGATAGAAAACAAGTGCATACATATCAAGAGATGGAATGCGAAAAAATCATATACAGGCAGATAATATTGAGTCCTATATTATGTGTAAATAACTAGATGAGAGATCCCCTTGGATGTTCAAGTTGGCCTAAATGATAGTTTAACTGTAGCTCAGGTATGTAGAATGAATGAGTGTACACCAAAGAAGCTGCTAAGTCTCATCATTCCTTACATGTCATTATTGGCTTGGGGAGATGACACTTAAAATACAGGAGAAATATGTCTGGGGAGAATGTAGAACCTTGAGAGAAATCGCCCTATTCATTCTCTCAACAAAATTGTAGTTTCCAGGGACCGGAGAGATGGCTTAATGGTTAAGTGCTTGCCTGTGAAGCTTAAAGACTCTGGTTCGAGGTTCAGTTCCCCAGGACCCTTGTAAGCCATATGCACAAGGTGGCACATGAGTCTGGAGTTCGTTTGCAGTGGCTGGAGGCCTTGGTGTACCCATTCTCTGTCCGTTGCTCTCAAATAAATAAATAAAAATAAACAAAAAATTGAAATAAAGGAAAAAATGCATTTTCCTCTTTGAATGTCTAGCATACTGCCTGGATCATGGCACGTTCTCAAGACTAGTTTAACCCAAGTCATAGAGCAGCAGCCAGAGATCAGCAGAGGAACACTCCATATCGCAGAATCACAGTTGGAATGACCACAAATTAAGACAGAAATACACTAGGGACAGCTTGTAAGATTTTAAGATTATTGTGATTAGAATCTTCATTAAAGTCTTTGTTTGACTCAAACTTTGAGTTTTAGGAATTGAAAAAAAAAATCTACTATTCCTAACCTGTTAGGATATGAACAAAAATAATAGTGAATCCCAAGTAAAGTCTGCACTCTGTTCAAAGTAGATAGGAAAGTTATTTTCACTTAATCTGAATGTTGGGAAATAACATTTGTTGGCTAGCAGATTTAGAATAGTTCCTCTAACTCTTCAGACAGGGTATTCCGTAATATGAACCCATCACAAATTTTTCTAATCACTTTTTCATATAACATAAATCAAGTCTGTTAGATATAATATTGTTTTTAAGGCTGTTAAACACAGCAATAAAATTAAATAATAAAAACAAAAAAATTTAAAGTGTTGACATTTTTACAAATTCTGTTACATTGTTTATGGCACAACTAAAACACATTTGTGCACAAGAAATTCAACCTCAATTTGTAGGAGGATGAAAGAATCAAATACACACTGAGATTGATTCCTTAACTTTTCAGATTCATCCCACATAATGGTGGATTTGTTTTTGTTTTTGTTTTTGTTTTTAAAGGTAGGGTCTCATTCTAGCCCAGGCTGACCTGGAATTCACTATGTAGTCTCAGGATGGCCTTGAACTCATGGTGATCCTCCTACCTCTGCATCCCAAGTGCTGGGATTAAAGGTGTGCGTCACTACACCCAGCTTAATGGTGCAAATAATTTTAAGTCAAAGTCAAAATTTCTCATTTTTAAATTTATTTAAAGTGTAACAATGAGGCTCCTTGTTTCCCTTTAAAAATTGAGTGCACTTGGAAAACTATAACCAATATTTTTACTCATTAGATGGCAATAACCTCAACACTCACTTTTAAAAATGGCACATTATAGCACACACTACTCCCTCTGACCAAAAAAAAAAGGAAGTTTGCTGTGAGTAAGGCACTGTACTCTTGAGAGTGAATGCATGGTTTCTGTAGCGAACAGTTCAGTGCGGGAACAGGTGCAAGCCAATCGTTAGAGCACGGTGTCAAGAAGCAATAGTAGAAATGCCCTTGCTGGTGCTGGAGAGATGGCTTAGTGGTTAAGTACTTGCCTGTGAAGCCTAAGGACCCCAGTGTGAGGCTCGGTTTCCCAATTCCCACATAAAACAGATGCACAAGTTGGTACATGCATCTGGAGTTCATTTGTAATGGCTGGAGGCCCTGGCGTGCCCATAGTCTCTCTCTCTCTCTCTCTGCCTCTTTCTCTCTCTTTCTGTCTGTTGTTCTGAAATAAATAAATAAAAATGAAAGTAACAACAACATAAAGAAATGTCCTTGCTTGTTCTTTCCTAGTAATCTTCTAAAATCTGTCACGGAATCAGTCACTTGGTTATTACTTTTCATAGACAACCCATCACAAACAGAATTTACATTTTAAGGAAATTATACACCTCTTAGTCTACTAAACAGTTACAGAAAAAGAAACTGGCATGACTGAGCCAAACTATTTCCATCATCACTGATTTCTGCCACAGTTTAAGGGACAGAAACAGCTCCATGTCAGTGCCCCCGGGGCAGCATGGAGCACATATATGGGAGACAACATTATCTCGTCATCCTAAGTGTTGACAGTGGGTCTGGGAGAAGCTGTTCCATCCACGTATATCAAATCTGACAGGAAGCATCAATGTTTCATTCTGTTAAGAAGTTGTCATGGACATCACTTGTGTGAGGCATAATGAAATCAGCCAGAGAAGTTAATGCACTCTAACCTCACTAGCGTTACAGTAAGTGCAGACTTCATCATCTTGGAAGTAAATGTAATATCTTCATTGATTTAACCAAATCCTGTTCATGTCTTGTACTATCCCCTTGAAAATTGTCATACATGCATGTATGCATCATCTGTCTATCATCATTATGTATCTACCTGTCTTTTATCTAAGAGTGACTGAGAAAAGATTTGAAATATAATTGGGAGACAAGAAAAGCCTTAATCTCATAATTTACTTTCTTATGTTTACTAGTTCATATTTTATTACATATGACAAAAGTAATGTCTTCAGGGGATATAGATTACATATGTGTGTGTGTGTGTGTGTGTGTGTGTGTGTGTGTGTGTGTGTGTGTAAAGAGAGAGAGTATATCTGTTCAAAAGGTTATGAAACTATTTACTAAAATTTAGGGTTTGGTTTTGTGTTTTGATTTTAAATATATCTTTATATTTAAGTAATATTTTCCCAACAATTCTTTCCTTGAGTTTTTCATGAAAATAATACTTTTACTTAAGGGTCTGTACAGTGAGCAAATTCAAAATAAAACTGAATAAGAAATGAACCTATGGAATTGAATGAAACATCAGTTCCTTTGCTATGGGTACACTTGCCTAATAAAAATAAAATGCCAGGAAGGCTTTGAAGAACAACTTCATTATTGAATGGGAAGAGAAAATTCAGTTTTAGGAGTCTAAAATTATTTTCAGAGCTGCAGGTGTCCATCAAACTGTGGTATGCATAATTTTCTTCAGGATTCTTCATTCCATTAGAGATCTCTCAATATAAATAGTTATTTCCTGGATAATAGCTTATCTATTTGTAAATTTAATAATAATATTTTGAACTTATTTACTTGATTTTTGCCTCACTGGATATATACTAATTATGTTTATACAACATAATATATGTGTGCAACATATTTCTAATGTTTAAATTCTGTTTTGAAGGTGTTGTTTTCCTTCTTGGAAGAAGGAAATATGATGAGGTTTATTCTCAATTTTTGTGTTTCTTCAAATGGTGCTCAGGTGCATTTTATTTTTAAGCACACTTTGTGACTTTTATCTTCTTCATGCAGAATATCAGAGGGATGGCTTAGTAGTTAAGGCACTTGCCTGCAAAGCCAAAGGATCCAGATTCAATTGCCCAGGATACACGTAAACCAGAACCACAAGATGTAGCATGTCTCTCTCTCTCTCTCTCTCTCTCTCTCTCTCTCTCTTTCTCTCTCTTTCTCTCACCAATAAATAAAATGATTTAAAGAAAGCAATGAACAGGTCAAATTGGCACTGGTGTGTCTCTATCTTTTCACTTTAGTAAATTTACACTTGTTTTCAAATCAGTGCAATCAAGTCAAAATACATTGCTGGTATAATCATAGGTATAGATAATGCACATAAATTTATTGGCTTTGAAGCCTAACATGAAATTTTTATTTTTCTAAAAAATATTTTCATGCCCTAAATATATTTAGTCCATTATTTTCACCTCTTATTGTTTTTTAAAAACAGAACAGTTCCCAGCATTAAGGCAAAATAATTTATTTATTTATTTTATTTTATTTTTTGGTTTTTCAAGGTAGGGTCTCACTGTAGCCCAGGCTGACCTGGAATTCACTATGGAGTCTCAGGGTGGCCTCGAACTCACGGTGATCCTCCTACCTCTGCCTCCCAAGTGCTGGGATTAAAGGCATGAACCACCATGCCTGACAAAAGTAATTTATTTTTAAAGTAACTATGGAAACAGTAAGAATAGAGTAAAATCAATTACATTATAGTTTCAAGTTACTGTTGTGTTAATATGATATTTGAATTTATTTTCAATTTTTTAAAAACATAATGAAGTAAAGAATTTTCCACTATCATTTTTTTTTATTTTTATAGTTACTTTTCCACATATTTTCCAATATATAATGTACTCATACAAAATTTTCTTTCAGTATTACTATTGGGATTCACAAATATCTGGGTTCTCTTCAAAAAAATGTAACACTTCATGTTTGCATAGGGCAGTGGGGATTGACAAAATTGTGAGCTAATATTTACACTTTTAGGATTTTACACTTTAGATCATATACCTAAAATTCTTAATGCTGACTTTGTAATTTATAATTACACAATTATATAGTAAGATATTTAGGAGGAGCTAATCATTCATTCAAAATTTAAATTTGTTGTTTTCAAAATTGTGTGATCATCAAATATGTATTTTGAAATTTTAATTTATAGCTATTTTATTCATTGTAACAAAACACTTGCTTTTGAGTCTTAATTTGAAAAGTTTATTATTTTTATTTTTTACACTTTCACAAATGTACATAATACATATTAACCCACTCCTCCCACATCCCTCTCTCATCCTCCTCCCTGTCCCATCAAAATCCCTTTTATTCCTATTTAATCTCTTTCCCACTCTCTTGCCTTTTTCATGCAGTGAGTAATATTAGAGTCACTTGCATTATTATGATGGGTGGGTGGTTACTTACTGGAGAATGGACACTCCTTCAGTGACTACGCCACTGAAGGACACAGCTCTCCTCTTCCAGCAATGATTAGTTTCTGAGAGCTTCTCTGGGAGACAGGGGAACTCATGGACCACTTCAACATCCATGATGAGCTGTTTGACATATTTAATTTTCATGCAATAATAACACATATGTGGTACATTCACGAAGTATGTCTGAGTTTTATCTTGATAATTGTATATTAGTTTTCTTAATTAGAGTTTTTCAAGTTGTATAAATTTCTTTCCCTACTGTTCTCTGTCTGTGCCTAGGTACGGTGCTTATAACTTATAACTGATACGGTCAATACCAACAGGCAGATAAAACATTTTTTAACTTCTGCAGGAAATCTACGTTGAGACTTTTGTTTTCATTATTTCTGGTGTCAGGGAAAGAAATGCATCTGAAATCTAAGTGCTTTGCGGCTCTTTGCTCTCATGTGCCTCTTCCCCTTGCAAGTTAGAAGCATGACTGTTATTACCGCTACTTTCTCTGTCTTGCAATTCAAACTTCAGTCTCTATAGTGCCTGAACTTGATTTTCTGTCCATCTTCAGGAAGAGGATCAGGAATGTAATTCACTAGGACAGTACTGACTTGAAGGTGAGGAATGCCTTGAGGGGAACTCTTGCTTTCTCAAAGTAATGAATGAGGTTGGAGAGATGGCTTTGCAGTAAAGGCACTTGTCAGAGAAGTCTAAGGAACCATGCTCAACTGTTCAGATTCTAAGTAAGCCAGTAACACGAGGTGACACAAGCAAAAGATTAAACATGCACATAAGGTGATGCACACATCTGGGGTTCAGTTCAGCCGTGACTGGAGACCTGGCATGTCAATTCACATAAAATAAAAATGTCAGTCTGATGAGCTTGTCTCAAAAACAAATTATCCAAAGTAATGAACGATGCCAACTCAAAAAATAGCTGAGAACATGTAAGGTTCACTGCTAACACAAGGTTGCTTCCAAACCACTTAGCTTCAAAATGCAGGGCTGTGCCCACCAATGGAACGTCATTAAGCAGTTAATGCTGGAATACATGTCTTCAACCTCAGTCTTCTGAAATGTATCAGTGGATGAACTAAGCTTCTGCATAGATAAGGTGCTTCACAAAGCACGAGAGAGGCAGCATGTCCCAGCGGTCTCTGTCCTTGCTGGTCTAAGAGTGTCCTCCTCAGCCCATGAATCTATGTGCTTTTTAAACTCTGACACCAGGACCTCGCCTAGGTGTGCCCTAAACATTGGCTCCTGCTTGTTCCAGTGATAATTGGTATTTTAAATTGCCTCACTTCATAATATTCACTGTAAAGCTACTATTCACAGGTACTGAGCAAGAAAATGGTTGCCATATTTTTCTTAGTTCTTTTTTAAAAATTTTTGTTCATTTTTATTTATTTATTTAAGAGAGAGAGGGAGAGAGAATGGACGCACCAGGGCTTCCAGCCACTGCAAAGGAACTCCAAATTCGTGTGCCCCCTTGTGCATCTGGCTTACGTGGGTCCTGGGGAACTGAGCCTCGAACCGGGCTCCTTAGGCTTCACAGGCAAGTGCTTAACTGCTAAGTCATCTCTCCAGCACCTACTTTTTTTAGTTCTTTACACCAATTTTGCAAAGGGCAGAATTCTAACACCAAACTATCTATGCTGAAATTCTGTCAGTATCTCTGAGCCTGTTCCTATTTGGAGGGATAGGGCTGTCTTAAACACAAAGTTAAAATAGGGTGATAGTGAAGAGGGTGGATTCTCAATTCAATGAGATCTATACCTTTGCCGGAAAAGACAGGGAAGTAAACACAATGAAGGAAAACACCATGTAATATGAGTGACCAAGTTTGGAGTCATTCAGTCTCTAGCCAAGGATACAAAATGTCAACACCAGAAGCTGAGAGAAGACAGACCGAATGCCTCATTACATGTTTCAGAGGGTGTGTGGCATGGCTAAAAACTCGCCTTCTAATTCTAGCATCTTAAATCTCCCAATCAAACTTCCCTACCTTCATGTCACCTGTCTTGTGGTCCCCACAAAAAGCAATGCAAACTTTCATGTTTGGACTGAGTTATCAGGATCTTTCACAAATGCCAAGTAAATTACCCAAATTTACTATATTGCTGGTTAATGGTCCTATCTAGCATCAAACTGAGTATTCTTTTCAATAAAACTGTCCTTATCATTTTAAAATAATCAAAGTTGGGCTGGAGAGATGGCTTAGTGGTTAAGAGCTTGCCTGTGAAGCCTAAGGACCCCGGTTCGAGGCTCGGTTCCCCAGGTCCCACGTAAGCCAGATGCACAAGGGGGCGCATGCGTCTGGAGTTCGTTTGCAGAGGCTGGAAGCCCTGGCGCGCCCACTCTCTCTCTCTCCCTCTATCTGTCTTTCTCTCTGTGTCTGTCGCTCTCAAATAAATAAATAAATAATTTAAAAAATAAAATAATCAAAGTTATGTAGGATGTACTGTGATAAAATATGATGAGCAGACACATGCCAAAAAAAAAAAAAAAAGAAAGAAAGAAAGAAATTGGGCTGAGCAATTAAGGCACTGGCTGGCAAGACCAGAAGACCCAGGTTCCATTCCCCAGTAAAGCCAGATGTGCATTGTGGCCCATGCATCTGGAGTTTGTTTGCAGTGGCTGGAGAGCCTGGCATGCTCATTCTCTGTCTCTCTCTCTCTCTCTCCCTTCTTCTTTCTCTTTCTCTCAAATAAATAAATAAAATATTTTTTTAAGTGAAATTGAGGGCTGGAGAGATTGCTTAGTGTTACGGCACTTGCCTACAGATCAGAAGGCCCCAGGTAAAGCAAGATGCGCAAGGTGGTGCACGTGTCTGGAGTTCATCTGCAGTAGCTACAGGCCCTGGTGTGTCAGTTCTCCCTCTCTCTCTTAAATAAAAAATTAAAATTAAAATAGTTTTTAAAAGTGGAATTCAAGGTTAAAAAGATTGCCCAGTGGTTAAGGTACTTGTCTGTAAAGCCTAAGGACCCAAGTTCAATTCCACAGTACCCACATAAAATCATATGCACAAGGTAGCGCATGTGTCTAGAATTCATCTGCAGTGGCTAGAGGACCTGGTATGCCCTTTCTCTTTTATTTCTCTTTCTCATTCTCTCTCTCATCAATAAATGAATGAGTAAGTTAGATAAAAATAAGGCATTTATGCATATTTGCCCACATTTCATAAGAAAACAAATGCAGGCTGTATATTAGATTCTAACTGCTTCTCTAGCTCAGGTTTGACAGCCGTGCTGCAGCTCTCAGTGCCTTTTGGCGAGCGGTGGTGGCTCTGGGCTTCCCACACACTGGAAATTGTTGAAACACAGATTCAATAAGCTTGAGAGTCCCAATAGGTTGAGTCCTGGCTTTGCTCCAGTCCCCTGCTGGGATCCTCTTGATGGCAGTTGAATTGCTTCTCTGGAGTCACTGTCACTTATTCTAAATGGAGCCCCCTCCTGTGTGGTCCATGGCCTTGCCCCATCCTCATACACACTAGTTTCTATTGCCTAGATTTTATCACATCTTCATTCTCTCTCCTTAGGCTAATAAATAATACTGGTTTCTTTATTATTTTTCAATTGCCTTTTCTATGAACAGAGAGCTGGGGAATTTTATTGAGTCTTTTTCATAAACCAGGAGCTGTACCAGGTAGAGGGGCTTAATGCTATAGCTAGCCATACTCTCCTTGGCTCATTATGTTCATTTTACTTTGAGGAGAGAGAGAGAGAGAGAGAGAGAGAGAGAGAGAGAGAGAGAGAGAGAGAGAGAGAGAGAGAGAGAGAGAGAGAGCCCCCCATATATTTAGGAATCTTCTGAACAACATGAAAATGCTTTTGGAAACATCAGATATGCACATCTAATGTATGGAAATGACAATGAGATTAACTTCGGACATACTGGTAAATACTGATGAGGACACTGTTTTCCTTCTGTGAGTGATCCAAGAAGCTGATAACTAGTAAAGGGGCAGTGGCTATGGGCCAGAGGGAAATGTTGCACTAACTGCACCTACACTGAGTACAATAGCTTTACCACGACGGTAAAGCAAACCTTCATTTTCCTATTCAAAAATGCAGTCTATGTGACAGCTGTCATAGAATTAAAGATGCTAATATTTTTCACCTATTTTATAAACCTAAGTAAAAAAACAATCGTTAAAGAAACTAAAATGTGTATGTTGCGATATGACCTAAGTTAGCCCAAATTGATGTCTAGGTTCAAGATACTTGACAATAAATGATAAGGCACCCATAAGGGATGCTTTGAGTTAGTATGAGAGCTCCAAAATGCAAAAGATAAGGATATGATAAGGATATATTTCAGCATGTATGAATCAAAGCTTTGTGGGAAAATGTTCCATGAAGCAACAGAGAATGAAGTAGATCTACAATCATAGCACATTCCAATAGCTTGCTATGGTGTGTGTAACTGATAGAAGATATGCCCCTTTCACTTGTTGTCTATATTTCACACGTTAGGTTTCTCCTATTATTTCATAGCCAACAATAGGAAGGGAAAATATGACTGAAAATTTAACCTGAATGATAGCTACAACTTACAGCTACATCTATGTCACTTCTCCAAAGCTCATGTAGTCCAGCACACATATATTTACTTGGGGCTTTGACCTGTCACATATCTTTTTACTTTTTATAGTCTACTACATGTAGGTTAAAATTTATTTTTAGAAGATGTACAGTTTTTTTTTTCTTTTTTTACTGAAAAGTCTTAGAAATACAGGAGGAACTGAAATTAACTTGATGAACTTGTATCTAAAATTTTCTTTTGATGATTGTGGTAGCATTGGTATTTTATTTTCTTCCAGTACATGATATGTAACCAAGACCTTAAATTAACTCAGATTGTTTTAGAAAATATTCCATATTAAAAAGACCACCAAAAATATAAATCATGAATATAGCTTAATTTTGAGGGTTTTATTCCATCAAATAGAGTAAAGGTTAAATAGATTAAAATAACAACAGAAGTATTCTATTTCCACTGCTAATTATATAAGTTATTTTTATATAAAGAAATTTTATTATAACACAGGTGATATCAATCCCAAGGTTCAAATCCCCATCCTTTTGTGGTCCTGGTGTTTTCTCCAAATTTGAATGCCTGCCGCAGATAACAAGTTCCTTCTGTAGGTCAGTAACTTATTCTTTTTTTTTTAATTAATTAATTAATTAATTTATTTGAGAGTGACAGACACAGAGAGAAAGACAGATAGAGGGAGAGAGAGAGAATGGGCGTGCCAGGGCTTCCAGCCTCTGCAAACGAACTCCAGACACGTGCGCCCCCTTGTGCATCTGGCTAACGTGGGACCTGGGGAACTGAGCCTTGAACCGGGGTCCTTAGGCTTCACAGGCAAGTGCTTAACCGCTAAGCCATCTCTCCAGCCCAGTAACGTATTCTTTGAAGTAAATAATTTTATTTAGCATCTACATTTGTGCTCAGTAATGTGATGAATAGCTTTAGTTCTTGCATAAATTAGGTGTCATCTTTAAACGTATTTAAAAGTCATCAGTCCAGACAAAATTATAATGTAGCAGCTACTTTTGAGAATTTGGATATTCTGTTTTGTATGTATAATATCATTATCTGGACCTCCTTTTTTTCCTGTGGAAAATATGTTAGTTGTCATAGTTTGATTCAGGTGGCCCCCATAAATGTAGCTGTTCTGAATGCCAGGTTCCCAGCTGATGGAGATTTGGGAATTAGAGCCTCCTGGAGGCAGTGTATTGTTGGGGGTGGGCTTATGGGTGATATAGCCACCTTCCTCCTGCCCGTGTCTGGCACACTCTCCTGTTGCTGTCCATATGATGTTGGCCAGACGGCGATGTCCACCCTCTGCTCATCACATCATTTCCCTCTGCCATCATGAAGCTTCCCCTCCAGTCTGTGAGCCAAAATAAAGCTTCTTCCTCCCCCCACCCCCCAACAAGCTGCTCTTGGCTGGGTGATTTCTGCCAGCAATGCAAACCTGACTGCAACATTAGTCTTCAGAATCACTCCTTTGAAAATAATTTATTATTGTCTTTGAAAATTTGTAAACTTTTGTCTAACTTTCAGTTTTAAGAAGTTATGCTTAATTTCCATCATGCCCCATCAAGAATATGTGTTACCTTGACATATCACTGGGTCTAGTAGGGTTTTTCCAGTTATCTTCTAGCCCTTTTCAGACTCATTCTTTAAGGAGAAATGACTGTAGATCCCATGCTGAGGAAGTGTAAAAAGATGTTCAACCTCTTTCAAGACATCATATATTATTTTTACACAGTATTTATTTAAGTTATTTTCCATATGGGAAAGCTGTCTCTCTGCCCTATTTATACATTCATTCATTTAATCATTTTGTTATACAAGGATGAATAACGTTAAAGGTTATGCTGTTGAGGATTACTAAAGGATCTGTGGTGTAATTTGTTATTTCAATGATTCTTTCCTTTAAAAAATATTATTTAATAGTTTTCATTCATGTATATAACATATTTTGGACATCATCACTTCCTGTTATGTTCTTATGTTCCTCATCCCCAATCTCCCCTGTCGCCCTTCCACTGAAGTCCTTTTTTCTAAATAGTCCCTCCTCTACTTAGATGTCTTCCTGTGTCTTGGTGGTTCTTCCCCATTCCCCATCCTTCATGGTTATATGATGCTGGGCCCAATATTACGCACGCATTGTGCATGTAAAAACAGTCCCTGTAAGGTTATAAATGCAATGGCCACTTCATGTCTGGAAGACAATGCTCTCCTCCCAATGCTCTCACTTTCATATTATTCCTGCCCCTTTCTCTGCCCTGTCTGCTTTGGTTTTCCCTTGTTCTAAAGATCTAACCTACCCCTCACTGGACTTGAACAATGTTCAGTACTCAGGTTCTTAGCTATATCCATAGCCCTACCTGGCTTTTGATGACATCCTTGCGTCTTATATAAATATGTACAAAGCTTATACCAAAAGATGCCTACTTTCTATACCTATTATAGAAACAGTCACCTCATCAATGTACAATAGTTTTATTTTACTGGATAATCAACTTGGAAGCTAAGATATGTATTTGTGGACCACACTTAAATTAGGCTCACTCAGACAATAAACACAGCACCCAGTATGCATCAAATTAAAGAGGGTAAATGAATGCGTATGTTTGATTATTTTAATCTGTCACTAATTAATCTATATTAAACTGAACAAAGATTTCTACTGACATCTGTGACTCCAGCACCGCCATCTGCTTCATTCCCCCACTCAGACTTTACTTCCAGCCACAGTCGGAAGACTTCTGCCACCTGCCACCTGTTTACCTAGTTGTTCAAATTCCACTTATGCATGCATGACAGCATTAGAATTCTTAATCCAATTCCTGTAGGAAACAACTGATAAGGTACAGTGCGGCGATGCCATTCAGAGTTATTTACCTTTGATTTTAAAGCTCTTCCCATTTCCAGTGTTACTTTTCCTGCAACCTTCTTCCTAGGGGTTTCACACATGGTTTCACAGTCAGATACTCTTATCCCATCCTGTATTTGTTTCTATCTTCATCAAACAGTTTTTTAATAATAACATTTTAAAAATTAGAATTCACTTCTGTTTGCTCTGTGCAATCAAGTTAAATGGATTTTGACAAATAAGTAGCTTTATATATCTATAATAAATGTATTTTATAAGCAATAAAAATAATCCTTGCTCTTATCCACTCTTCTCTATTCTCCAGAAGTCAGTGCATCATTATAGTAGACATGTTTTAAGTATTCCATAATATAACAATATCGGCTTTATGCATATAATCATTCAAATTTTGTGTACATTTAAGAATTCCCCCCATACTTATCACTTATTTTACTATCAAATATAATTCCTCTGTAGCTCTGTCGTATTTAGTTATTCTTGTCCTTATTAAGGATGCTTTAGGTGATACCTTATTTCAGTGATATGAATAAAGTTGTTATTATATTTGCTTTTATTTCCTTTTGAGTATAATATACTTTTAAAAAAAATTTATTTATTTATTTATTTGAGAGCGACAGACACAGAGAGAAAGACAGATAGAGGGAGAGAGAGAGAATGGGCGCGCCAGGGCTTCCAGCCTCTGCAAACGAACTCCAGATGCGTGCGCCCCCTTGTGCATCTGGCTAACGTGGGACCTGGGGAACTGAGCCTTGAACTGGGGTCCTTAGGCTTCACAGGCAAGCACTTAACCGCTAAGCCATCTCTCCAGCCCAATATACTTTTTCAATGTCACTAAATACACAAGATGATACTTGCTGTATCACTTGGGCGGTTATGTTTTATCACTTTAAGAAACTATAAAATTGTCTTCAGAGCTTGGCACGGTGTTGTGCTACTTTAATCCCAGAGGTAGGTGGGCTCCTATGACATAGTGAATTCCAGATCAACCTGGTCCAGAGAACAAGGTCCTGCCTCAGGAAAATAAACAGAATGAAAACGTTGTCTCTGTCATCTTCAGCATTTTAAATTACTGCTCTGAGGCTGCAGAGATGGTTTAGTGGTTAAGTTGCTTGCTTGCAAAGCCAGAGAATCTAGATTTGATTTCCCAGTCCCCATGGATGTCAGATAAACAAGGCGGCACATGTATCTGGAGTTCGTTTTTAGTGGCTAGAGGCCATTCTCTCTTTCTCACTCTTCAGCTATTTATCTGTCTGTCTATCTATCTATCTATCTATCTATCTATCTATCTATCTATCTATCTATCATCTATCTACCTATCATCTACCTGTCATCATCTATCTTAGTCTCCCTCTCTGCCTCTTTTTCTCAATTACAAATAAATAAATCTTTGAAAGGATTAAATTACTCCTTTTCCAAATTCATGCTACATGAATTATTCCAGTGAGTGTGGATTTTTTTTCTCATTTTAATATGAAGACCTTTGGGATTTCCTGGTGATAATCCTGTCAAGAGTATGTTAGCTGCTCTACTATTGAGCCTCAGAAGTTTCTTGTCATCAAGTTAATCTGAATTTAGAGAGCAGAATTTTATAAAAATTAATATCTGTATAGGCCAACAATTTTATGCATGCTGTCTTTTGACATTGTTAATCTATCATTGGTAAAAATCCCTATACTTCTGTATGTCTCTGATTTTAGAGTTGCAGTTTTCTCTGTGATGTCAATATACTAGTGAGTGTGTGTGTATGTGTGTGTGTGTGTTCACGTGTGCACGTGGATCCCATGGTGTACTTGTGAGGATCAGATGACAACTTTGGGAATTTGTCCTGGCCTTCTTGCCTCCTCCGAGGCAAGTCTCTTGTTCACCACTGTTCTCTCCAGGCTAGTTGTTTCAGGAGTATCAGGGGTATTCTAATTTCTCTGTCTCCTTTTTTAACCCTAAACGGGCTGAGATGACACTCTGCAGTGTAAAGCTTTATGTGGGATCTGACGATCTGAGCTCAGGTAATCATGTTTGCAGAGCAAGTACTGTAATAACTGAGCCACCTCCCCAGGCCTGCGATGTCAAATTCCGATTAAATCAAGTCATTGTTTCTTAGATTCACCTTGTTTTATTGTCTTGGATATATTATTTTGGATCTGTACCTACTTTTTCTTACCTTATCCTACTAATTTCCCCTTTATTTTTAACTGAGTTTCATTATGTATTTGATTTCATTGTCATTGAATATATTTAATGCATTTTGAAAATAGCTAATTATTAATGGATTCATGTCATTAATAAAAATTATATTTAAAATATTTAGCATTTTAACTGTTCTATATTCATTGTACTTGTAACTTGCTTTTCTATTTCTCCCAATTTTATGTACTTTCTTGTGTCGCTGAGCACTGTTATTGAGCATAGATTTTTATCTATTAGCATTTAAGTTTAAAAATTTAAAAACATTTTAGAGTTGGTAACATAGGAATAATACTAGGATTTCTTTTAATAACCCTATACCACCTAATATGAATATTCTTTTTCTGCCCTTTTGATATGAGTTTGCCTCTTCTGATCTTTCAGCTGTAATCTCCCACGTGGATACTGGAAACTTATGCTGTCATAAAATGTGAAGGGAGAAAATTGGAAAAACATAATGATTAGCTTGTTGTTTCTGGGTCAATTTTTACACTCTTGGCTGTGACTTTTGCATCTGACTCCCCTGTGCTACAGATAGAACATCTTCCAAGTGTGAAAGAAACTCTAAAGGTGCTAGACACTGATGAAATCACTCCCCCAATTACAATAAAGCTCCATTAAATCATTTTATATTTGGAGTGTTTGGTTTCAGATAGAATTTTGTGACAACATTTCACAACGATGCCTGTATAGTAGCTTGTAAGTACATCTTCACTGTAAAATGCGAGTGCTATTTCAGGAGAAAAAAAATCTAAGGTGCCATATGTCTGCTGCTTCTTCAAGTTTATCCTTCTTTCTCCAGTCTATATTCAAATTATAACAATTTACCAAATGGTCATTTTAATGTTTTTACCAATTTATGGCTCTTATACTTCAAGAAATATATCATGGTCATCACATTTTGATTTTTCCTACTCTCTACAGTGATCTTTCAGGGTTTTATTTTCCTGTGACTGCAATTCATGGGTAGGACATGAAAGACAATTGATTTTTAGTTTCTTTAATTCTCTATTTTTATATGGGTAGGATTGGAGCTTTCAAACTATTTATAAGTCAGATATTAAAAATCATAGTTTGTGGAGTATTATACCTAATATGTTTCATTTTGGAATTAACTATAAATTAGCTTATAATCTCATTCAATAATTATCTTCTTTACTTGTTGAGTCTATGATTTAAGTAGCATGTGTACCTTAACATAGCTTTTGATTACTGATTATATTACTATTTGATTCCTTGTTACTTTCTTTATTCCATTTTGTCACTTAACATGTTATACATGAAAATCACATTAATCAAAGTCCATATCTTATTATCATCCCAATATCAGAATAACCTTGCCTCCATTACTATCATCTGACTTTAATCTGTTTCTTGTTAATTCCTATTGTATATTTTGGTTTACATCAGACATTGAACTGGAAAATATGCCGAGATGATATGACTTCCCCTAATTACATTGTCATTCTCCAAAAGTAATTTAGTCTTTCACATAGACTATTCAGGACAGATAGCCTTCAATCAATCAAGGTTGGATATGACTGAAAGGTTAAATCCATCTCTAAAATCATGTACTAGTCAGATTTGCTTTGCCACTGAGGGCTGTGTCTTGCTGTTCCCTAACAATGTCAGACACAGTTGGTGCTTCAATGGCTTGGCCCCAACTCCACCAATTGGAGAGCCTCTCAGGGCCTTTGCAGACGGTCAACTATATTACGGGGAGTACGGGAGATAGCTTGATGGCTTCTGGCCCTGCTGTATCTTAGCCTTTTATATCTTCACTCTCTCTTTAGCTGTAGCCACATTTCTTCATGTTTTTTTCCCCTCCAAATATAATCTTTCTAGTTGTTCTCACTAGAATTGTGTTAGGATCATCTCTTCTTCACTTATGGGACCCACAAATTATATAGTTATTATCTGTATAGATAATATATCAATCTTATTCACTAAAACCAACATAAAATTATATTTTCAATGTAATTTATATTCATATGTATTTATATTTAAATGTATGCAATCTGAAAATTCAATAAATATAATAGATCTTAAATGTAAAAATTGATACAGTGTATCACTGGGAAAAAATATGAATATATTTTTAGGTTTTGAGACTTAAAGGCATATAGCAGATTAGCAATCTTCTGTCTTGACAAAGCTTGTCCTTTTGGCATGAGAACCCTTGAATATAGGACATGATTGCTGCCACAGAAGTTTAAAGTCTTTCCTCATGCTTTGCATGCAGCCTTTAAAAATGTCTCACCTATTATTATTATTATTATTATTATTATTATATTTTATAAGACATTGTAATTTTATTTTCAAATTACATTGTTCTTATAAATCTCTCATTGAAATAGTGATTCTAGGAAGCATTAGTAATACCTGAAGTAAAGTACATCGCCTTTATGCAAATGTGTATATGTGTCATGTTTTGGTTATTACATAAAATCTGTGTAATTTAGCCCAGTCAGCCTGTAACAATATGACCTGAAGAGCATCTGATTACCTCTTATTTTCCAGCAATGTAAATTATGTTAATTATAATGTGAATGACATAACTGTTGTTATTATTAAGATCAATGTTCTGTACTCGTGTTTTGAGGTTTTATTCCCCGGCACTGTTTAATGATTGTATGTACCTTGTTTGAAAACAAGGTTCATGTTTATTTCAGATAATAGTGAAATATTAAGTCACAAAGTAAGTATAGATGTTTTGTAAGAGCTGGTACTATATGAATAGTTTTCTTACATTTAAAAACCTTGGCCACAGCACTGATGTCTGTCCACTTATTTCAGTGACCACCAATCCTCCCATTCCAACAGCTCTTTTTCTTCCATTTGCTATGACAATAATTTGTTTTGTGTACTTTCAACAAAGATAGCATGAGTCATATTTATATATGTCTTTTTATTGACTAGTTGTGTTATCTTCTCCTTAATTAGATGAAACTCCTGACCAAAGCAGGCTATAAGAGGAAAGTATTTATGTCAGGGTTCTACTTTTTGAGGGGAAGTTTCCAAGTGGTGGGAAAAGGCTAGCATGAGCAGGAAGTGCCACGTATCTGCATGGAAGCATTCTCAATTTTGGGCTTGGTGCTAGCCTAGCAGACCTCAGCATCTACTTCTAGAAAAACACCTCCTGCAGTAAGTGTCCAAATTGGCATTATCAGGGGATTGCGAATGAGACTCACTCACAAACATTTGAGGTTATCAGACATCTCACATTGAAAATCACCACAGTCTTCCCCTGGTCTGTATGGATTTGTCATAATCTCATTATGGGAAATGCATTCAGACCAACTTTAAATGTCTAATAATCTTAATAAATCCCAAAACTCTACAAAAGACCAAAGTCTCCTCTGAGGCAGTCTTTTAACTGTGAGCCTGTAAACCAAAGCACCAGTTTAATGCTTGTAACGCATAAAAGCACAAGGTAAATATTCCTGTTGGAAAACAAAACAAACAAAAAAAAAAGGATAACAAAGAAAGATTGGAACTATACAAGATTTAAAAGAAGAAAAAGGAGGAAGGCGAAGAAGAAAGAAAAAAGCAAAAATAAAATAAAGTTTGTTAATATTGGTGGGGGGGGAGATTAAGCCAACTTTGAGAAGCAGGATACTCCTTCAGCATTCTTCCTTCAGGTTTCCTCCTTTCAAGGGCCATGTTCATCTTATCGCCTTAATATATAATGTCTGGCTTAATCTCAGTGACATAAATATCTCAAGAAATTGCAGCTGAAACTTGCAATCTCTGTGCTCAAATCAGTTTCTGCTCCTCAAATAATTTTGAATTCAATATTGATCAAGTTTTCAGGACATCAGAAGAATACAGCCAGAGAGGTGAATAAACTTTCTCAAGGCCAGTCCCAACAATTCCCTTTCTCTTCTCTTGTAACCTCATATACCAAGCCCCCACACTTCATAGTTCATTCTGTTAAGGTCCAATTTTGACTACAGTGGTACATCAACATCTGTTCATAGCACTGCAAAAGGTCTCTTAGTCCAAATTTCAAAACCCTTCTGTATTCCTCCTGAAAATCAAAAAGCCAAAAGACCAAAAAATGCATAGTTATTTCAGCAATGACTCTACTCCTAAATACCTATTTTCCATAGCAGTTACCTTCCATTGCTGGGACAAAACACCCAATCAGAAGCAGCTTATTTCAGGTTTATGCTTATCAGAGAAAGTTTCATCATGTCAGGGAAAGCATGTCACAAACAGGCAGTGGCCACATATTGTGTGAAAAAAGTCTGAGCACTGGGATTGGAGATACTGTAATAAGCCTCCCAGTGACACACCTTCTCCATTAAGCCTCCACCATGCAGATTGCCATGGGTATTGCATTTGAGACTTAAGCACTCGAGGCTATGGAGGACCTCTCCCATTCAAACCATCACACTCATCATCTGATATGTCTTTGTCCCAGAGAACTGGTATTCAAATAATGTCTCTAATTGTTGCTTTTTTTTTCCCATGAAAACTCACATAATTTGTATGTGGTAATTTATGGTTCTAATGGTCAATGAACTTACCACTTCTATTTTAGTGCATAACTTTTATGATTTCATACACATTGTAGATAATAAATTAAACAAAAATTCACTGTCTTATATCTCATTATCATGATTTGTTTTCTCTAATGTTATTTATAATTGAGTAAGAAAATAGAAATATAAGGTATGGAGAGATCTCTCAGCTGTTAAGATGCTTACCTGCCAAGCCTAACTAACCAGGTCCGATTCCCCAGTACCCACACAAAACCAAATACACAAAGTGATGCATGAATCTAGAGGTCATTTTCAATGGCTGGAGGCTCTGGTGTGTTTCCCCTCCCTCTCTCTCTCTTTTCTTTCTGTCTGTCGCTCTCTCTGATTATAAATAAATAAGGTAAATATTTTAGAAAACGTAGAAATATGAATACTTTGTAAAATTATATCAATGAAGACTGAAATTACATAAAAACAATTACATAACACAAATGTACATATAGTATAAATCAAAATGCTCAATAAACATTGCAAAGCAAAACAATTAAAAAGTAGAGAAAGGAAGGTAATAAAATACCAAGCTTGCTTCAATAACTATGCTGAAAGAAAAAAAAAAAAGTCCTAGATGTGAGTTCTGATTGCCATTGCAGTTAAATGCAAAAATAAAATAGAGCAAACAGTATAGCTTGTATTTTATGAGCAAGAAAGTGTACTTGTCTGTGGTAGGCTTGTTTTATGTGTCAACTCTGAATTCTCTGAGGAATGGGATGACGTGATCTTGTCCTCAGGATTTTCTACATAAAATTGATTCATGTCTGCTATTTTATTTACCTAACACATTGAAGTTTCATGTGTGTTACCCTTCCTAAGGAACCCATCAATAACACTTAAAAGGGAAACATTGTCATAATTCTGTATGGGTGATAATGTGAGTTAGAAGCTGATATATATCTTACCCAGCAGTGTAGGTGTGAGGTGAGTTAATATCATGGTGTGATAGTTAACTCTTCTCTAAGCACTGACATAATTATTTCTGCTAAGCTTCCCGGAGAAATTCATGACTGGCAATTCAGAACTACGGTAGCAAAGGACACTTGAGAGACAGATATTGTGCGTCCTCAGGTGGAAGAAGTGTATTAGGAGGATGTGCTATTTTCAAAATGTGTAAGCCTATGAATATTTCATGGGAAGTCACTTCATTAACTGAAGGTAGTATACTCATAGAAATAAACTGCGTTTCTTAATCCATTCATTCATTAGTGGATGTGATGAAGGTTGGTGTCATTCCTCAGCTACTGGCAACCTTGCTGCATAAAGAATGGAAACAAGATACATCATCAACCCACTTACTTAATCTCCTTTGGGCAAATAGCCAGCATGGGGTTGCTGGGTCACATAAGGCAGTTCTATTTTTAATTTTAATTATTGTTTATTTACTCTTTTTTACCTTTATTGTTTATGTCCATACTCAGTGTGTATACAGCGCATGTTGGTAACATTGTTAGCATCCTCCCTGTCCTCCCCCCACACCAAAGAGACCCTCCTCATTGGGGATCGTGGGTGGTGCATTGTGGGGGTAGCCATCAGTTATGGGGAATAGACAATGTCTGTGTGCATAATATCATTTTTAATTTTTAAAGAAACTTCCATGCTCCTTTTCATAATGATAGGACTAACTTAACAGTGTTGATATAAGGACCAACTCTTCTCCACACTATGGCTAGCACTCACTTTCTTTTGTCCCTGACTGACTGTCATTCTTGCTCTGATGTGGAGGTAGGTGATATTTCTTGTGGCTTACAGTTCTCTGATGATTACTTATGTTGCCCATTTTTTCCACATTATCTTTATCTAAATATATATCTTAAAAATAAATATTTATATAATTCTATTATCTAATTTTTATTTAGAGATTAGTTTTTTCCAACTTTATATACCCTAGATATTCATATTCTATAAACTGTATAGTATTAAATGTTATTTCATGTTGTAAGTTATCTCTGTAGTCAGTACAATACTACCTTTGCTTTGTGATAACTTTGTAGAACACAAAAATGGGTAAAGAATATGCACTATATAATTCCTAATTTACTGAATACTATTTTATTTATTCTATATCATAGCTGAATAAGATTATTTCTCGAACAGGATCATTTTCAGCCATCAAACAATTAATGCAATGCATATCCAAGCAGGGATCAGAGGGCAGGGTAAAGAGAAACAGAGAGCGATAAGAGGATGAAAAAGCCTTTATAGTTGATCAAAAATGGATTCTACATCAGATTTGGGTAGGAAAGGGTACGTTTGTAGATTTTAAGGCCAGCTCATCTAGGTAGTGTGTTAAACTACGGTAGCAGAGGGTACTGCAGCTATTGTGGGTGGATCTGAATCAAGCACTAGTTCCATTCTTGGCAAGGCAGGGTGGCATAGGTTCCCTTTTGAGCTTCTGTCCCTAACTGAAACTGCTAGATTTTCTCCTGAGTCTCCTACAATGGCAACGTTTATCAAATAATAATAACTTGTGTTTTATACTCTGAGAGACTATTTTATGATGGCCATGGTACTCTGAGCACTCCATTTAATGTAATACTTTATACTTTGGGTTATTTAAGACTTTTGGCTTTTAGGGAAGTACTGATTTTCATAGGTTTTCCTCCAATTTCTGTCCTCAAAGCACAATTGTTAGGAAACCATGAATTCCAGAATAGGTTTAACAGAAATTGAGTCTTCTGAATTTCTGCCAATAGTATTTTCATAAATTCTTAATGAAGGACTGGGTGTTCTAATTTCTCACAAGTGTGTGTTCAGCTTCCTATGATGGAAGGTTCTGGATTTTGGCTGCAACTTTAGTTCAGTGGAAATTCTCCAAGTAGTAAGAAAGAAACAGGAAGGAAAGCTTTGAGAGAGAGAAGTTTATACATGTCAAATTATTTAAAACTTGGACAAATGTTCTGTCCCACTTAGCCTCCAAGGCTGTGATTTAGAAGACTGGAATCTGTGAGCAAAACTAAAAGCAGAATTGCAGATAGAATGACATTTCTAAGACAGGCTAGGTTACCCGCAGGCTCCCTTGAGGTGGGGGGAGAAAAAATGGCCTCCAATCAGGAATGTTAAACTTATTACAGCAAACAGAAACCAGGGTCGTGGCGGAGGGGGATACATCCGCAGCAAGTTAAATTGACCAGATGGTAGGAGCTTTTTAAATTTTATTTATTTATTTATTTGAGAGAGAGGGGGGGGAAATGCATAGAGACAGAAAGAGAAAGAGAATTAGAGTGCCAGGGCCTCCAACCCACTGTCACCTTGTGAACTGGCTTACTTAGGTGCTGGGGAATGGACCTGGAGCCTTAGGTTTTGCAGGTGAGCACCTTAGCCACGAAGACATCTCTACAGCCTCAGGAGCTCTTCTTGATATGAGGTCAGAGAACTAAGATGATGGACACAGGGCATGGCATCTGGAGTTGACACATTAACCACCATACAGCCACTGTTATCTATCATCAGGAAGATGGTCCCCAAACATCCCAAACCGATTACTTGTCTGCTGCGATTCTAAAGTGTGTGTTTTAAGCTTTGAGTGTTTTCTGTTATTGGTCTCTATTAACATCTTATCTGGCTGGCATCTAAATTCTACATATGGTTATTTAATGAACTGTAATTTTTCACAGCTTCAGTCTTGTTTCTTGGCTATGTTTGTAGCAAATGGAGTGAGAGAGCTCTTATGGAATTTGTTTCCATTTTATAGGCCAAACCAATTGATTATATAGATTTTTTTTTTTCTGATTTGTTTTAGAACTTTTCCTTAATTTCCTTTTTCTGGATTTTAATTTAATTTAATTTTTATTGGCAATTTCCATAATTGTAGACAATAACCCTTGGTAATTCCCTCCTTCCCCCAATATTCCTCTTTGAACCTCCACTCTCCATCACATCCCATCCCCCTCTCAGTCAGTCTCTCTTTTATTTTGATGTCATGACCTTTTCCTCCTACTATGATGGTCTTGTGTAGGTAGTGTCAGACAATATGAGGTCATGGATATCCAGGCCATTTTGCATCTGGAGGAGCAACTTGTAAGCAGTCCTACCTTTCCTTTGCCTCTTGTGTTCTTTCTGCCACCTCTTCCTCAATGGACCCTGAGCCTTAGAAGACATGATAGAGATATTTCAGTGCTGTCACTTCTGCTCAGTACCATGGTGATTTCTCAGTCATCCCAAGATCACTGCCATCTGAAAAGAGAAGCTTCTCTAACCAAAAATGACAGCAGCATTAATATAGGGGTATGCACATTAAGAGAAGTGCTTACTGGGCAGTTTTGTGATAACAGTATATACATTTAGCCAGACACCAGCAGACGTTACATCCCTAGGGCTCATGACTAGCCCTGTTGTAGGCTTTCAGTATCAGGGATGCATTCCCTCCCATGGAGCGGGCCTCCATTCCAAATAGAGAGTGGTTGGTTTCTGCTATAATAAACATGCCACTATTGCACCCATCAGCTCATCTGGCCTGGCTTGCCATATTTAAACCTTGCAGTGTCCACTGTTGAGTATATCCACTGGCGATTTCTCTCTCTGTCATTGAACTGCATGTAGCATAGCTTTTTCCAGCTTTCTGTCAGCTGGTCTCCATAGAGACGGTTTTGAGCTCAGTTGCAGATGGATTTCTCAGTGACCTTGCAGCCCAAGTATGTGGAGTTTTCAGCAATAGGGTCTTACCATCTGTTCCTGGTGGGAGAAAACAAGAACCTTGTTAATGGCCTGGAATGTTGTAGGGGAATCAATGACCTCCCTGGCCAACATACTCACTGAAACCTATCCCATCTCTGGCACTGAAAATTTTCTAATAACAATCTATGGCCTCTGGGTGATCCATTGTCCAAAAAAGTAGGTTTCCATATGACTTATTTGTATCCTCTTAGATTTTGATTAGTACTCTCTTCACCTTTCCTTTCTCTTCCCCAGGCCTCACTTAGGCCTTTTTATCCCTATTAATCTATTCTTCTACTTAACATATATACAATACCATCCTATTAAGTACCCCTCTCTCCCTTTCTATTCCTTTTATATCCACTTTCTAGCTTACTGGCCTCTGATTTGTTTGAGAACTTTTTCCTTAATTTTCAATAACAGTCAATTCTGTTCTATTTTACATGGGTTTCAGCAAGGTTTTGGTAACTGGTGTCATTAATGCTATGCTGTTGATCACAGTTCTGTCCCCTCCCAGAACTCCACAGAGATGTGTGGGAGAATCTGCCCTGGTCATCAGCCATTTATACTGAGTGGTAGTAAAATGCTGAGACCAAGTCCTTTCTCCCTCTTCTTTACTATGGGAATCTTTGTGTAGCATTTGATAAAATCATACAGATAAGTGCTGCTCCTTTAACAAGGTGATGGCTTACAAATGAATACCACAAAAATTTACTTACTTAAATGCAACCATACTTCCTCTGCTTCCAAGGAATTCATCCTGCATCTCACCCTTGATTTTAAAATAATTACAGTATATTGGGCTGGAGGAGATGGCTTAGCGGTTAAGCGCTTGCCTGTGAAGCCTAAGGACCCCGGTTCGAGGCTCGGTTCCCCAGGTCCCACATTAGCCAGATGCACAAGGGGGCGCACGCATCTGGAGTTCGTTTGCAGAGGCTGGAAGCCCTGGCACGCCCATTCTCTCTCTCCCCCTCTATCTGTCTTTCTCTCTGTGTCTGTCGCTCTCAAATAAATAAATAAATAATTAAAAAAAATAATTACAGTATAATATGATCTGAAATCTATTTTTATGCTCATCTTTAAAAAATATTTTATTTATGAGAGAAAGAAAGAGAGAGAGAGAGGCAGATAGGATTGATAGAATGGGTGTACCAGGGCCTCTAGCCACTTCCAATGACCTCCAGATGCAAGCAGTATCTTGTGCATCTGGCTTATGTGAGTCCTGGAGAATCAAAACTTGAGTCCTTAAGCTTCACAGGCAATTTCCTTAACCAGTAAGCCATCTCATCAGTCCCTACACTCATCTTTTAAAACATATTTAGAAACAATAAACCTTGCCTTTATGGCATTATTATGGATTTGAATTTTTTTGTATTATGTATTTCACTGAAAGGCTTGAAAGTTTGGAGCTATGGTTAAAGTTGGTTGTTGAATTTTGAATTTTTATCTCTTCATGCAGAAAATAATTATTTTTCATCAGTTATATAACATGCATTGCTATTCCTTATCTCTGTGTCACCCTGATCTGTAGGAAAAAGGGGGCCTAATAATACCACTCAAAATCAGAATCTCCCTTTCTTAGAAATGAATATTTTTCCAAATAAAGTAAAAGAGTGATATTATCCCAATACTTAAAGTATTCCAGGTAGTCAGCTGTGGTGGGGTATGCCTTAATTCCAGCTCTTGAGAGGCAGAGGTATTGCTGTGAATTTGAGGTCACCCTGAGAAGACATAGTGAGTTCAAGGTCAGCTTGGGTTAGAGTGAGACAATACTGGAAAAAAAAAATAGTATTCCAGGTAGCCATCACTTTAAATATTATAGATGTAATTATTCTTTGTAATCTATGTAAATAATATTTACTCACTACTGCTTAAAAATATGTTGATAATTTTGGCAAAGTTCTTCTAATACTGTTTTTGCATTCACAAATGAAGTAACAAGCAAGATAGCTCTCATTTGGTGTGCGATGTTGGCAATTTACAAGAAATTGATGCCACTCCTAGTTACCCTGTCAATAGAATAGATGCCTGTGGCAATTTTCTCTTATATGTTTATGTGTACTCTGACTTTTTTGTTGGGTCAGCAGGGACAACATCAATGAGAGTTCTTGCATTTTTAACTCATTGAAATACTGCTAATGTGAGTGACCTTCAGAATTGATTTCCAATTACACTGCATCTTGTTTTAAAAATAACTGAAATGATTAATAAGCTACTAAGTAGTGTGTACCTGATGGCATGGAACTATTCAAGATGATTCAAACAAATTATTGTTTGGCATGAGATAATGAAGCAAATAAAAATGATATTTTTTAAAGCTTATCTTAGTTAGGTATAACAACACAATGCTTTTCATCCCAGCCATGGGCAGGTTGAGGTACAAGGATTGCCATGAGCTCAAGGCCAGTTGGTGGCTAAGGAGTGAATTCCATGTCATCCTATGCCAGAGTGAAATTATCCTAAAGAAACAATAGCTCCTCATTTTAATTAATATGCTAGGTCCCAAAACATGAATCTAACTGATGCTTGAAGAATGTCCTAGATTTGAATTTCATTGATTTCCACAAAACAATATTTTCCATGAACTGTGTTATCAACACTTGAAAACTTATGTGACTTTTTAATCAAAAAATAATTAGTCAGGGGTGGTGTGGCAACCTTTAATTCTAATTCTATTCTAGCCCTTGGGAGGCTGAAGTAGAAGGATCACTGTGAATTCGAGGCCAGGTTATGACTACACAGTGAATTCCAGGTCAGCTTGGGGTAGAGTGAGACCCCACCTTGAAACCCTTCCCCCAGAATTACATATTTCTTCTCAATGCACCCTCCCTTGGAGACACAGTACAGTCGCAAAGGAAAGTAGGGTGAGAAATGAGTCATATTATGTTACAATTTGAACTACTAAGATATATTTTAAATTAATTAATTACTATTATTATCAGTAATGGTGTTTTTCTAGGGGATTTCACAGTTCATCCTGGACTAGCCTGGAACACACTATGTGGCACAGGCTGGCCACAAACACCGCAATCCCCTTGTTTCTTCCTTCTATGTATTAAGGCTTAAAAGCATGTGCTAACATGCCAGCTTAAAAATATATTTAAAACTATTTAAAATTATGGTGTCATTCTAAGCTATGATTATGTTCATGACACTCCCAATATTTTGAAATTACTCTAATTATTTACTGTTTATACTAGCATGTGCAATGTATTATTCTTACAAACCTTTTTTGCCCTTTTGAGTAACACACTGTGGTTCACATTATCTTTCTTTCTTTAATATTTTTTTTTATTTGTATTTAATTGTTTGAAAGAGAGAAAGAGGGTGAGAGAGAGAATAAATGGGTGAGCCATGGCCTCCCGCTGCTGCTCCAGATGTTTGTACCACTTTGCGCCTCTAGTTCACGCGGGCCTCTCCAATCAAGCCTAGTCCTTTGGCTTTGCCAGAAAGCACCTTAGCTGCTAAGCCATCTCTCCAGCACCACACTATATTTATAATGGATGATGATATTTCCTGTTATAAACTTCAGCAGTTATCTTTATTCAAAAACTGAAGATTTTCTTTTTCTTTTTTCATTTTTTTTCTATAGATGCATCCTTGCTACATTCTCTACTTTTATTTCCAGTTTACTTTGTTTATTTTAAAATAGCTTAAGGCTCTAAATAAGAATTTTCTTCTACTGCCTTTGTTTCGTTTCATAGGTATCTTATACTCCACACAACTACAGAACCTGTTCCACACCCTTAGAATCTAGTAATGATGCAATGCGAGTGTATGCTATCACCAGCAGAAAACATAATGATTAGTAATATTTAATTCCCAAGTATGTCATTTCACATTGCAAAGCTTTCTGAAATTATTCAAATATATCTTGGTGAGGGTTTGGAAAAGCTCTGAGTTGGTAAAAATTGCTTGCCTTATGAATACAAAGGCCTGAGTTTGATCCCCAGTGCACATGGAGGTTCCCTGGCATGGAAGTACAGGACAGAGATCCTAGCTTGGTAGAGGCAAAAATGACAAAATTCCTCAGGTGGGGGTGGCCTTTGGACAGTGTATCCTTCACCATTGAGGTTCAGGCAAATGAGAGATGTTGTCTCAAAAAAGGTAGATGATGTTCCTAATGATGGCATCCAAGATGGTCTACTGGATTCCACATGCATAACACACACACACACACACACACACACACGCAGAAAATATATATATATATTTTTCTGGGGATTGACCAACTAACCAAGATAAATGAACATGAGATCAGAAATTGTCAAGATTTTAACTAAATTTAGTAGTTATTCTAAAATACTGGTAATAGGGCTGGAGAGATGGCTTAGCGGTTAAGCGCTTGCCTGTGAAGCCTAAGGACCCTGGTTCGAGGCTCGGTTCCCCAGCTCCCACATTAGCCAGATGCACAAGGGGGCGCACGTGTCTGGAGTTCGTTTGCAGAGGCTGGAAGCCCTGGCGCGCCCATTCTCTCTCTCTCCCTCTATCAGTCTTTCTGTGTCTGTCACTTTCAAATAAATAAATAGATAAATTTAAAAAAATACTGGTAATATAAATGACTTTGAGTTAGTCACTGCTTATTTCAAAACAGAATTGACAAATGCAGCAGTGACTGATATAAAGAAATATGTTAACATTGATTTTCCATGTTAAAAGATAAAATATGTGCTTAATAATGATAACAAATATATTAGGGTGTTAGAAAATGAGTTGAAGAATCAATACTGCTGTAAATTCCTAGAATAAATAGGCTCAGTAGGACATTTCTCATGGTACACTTAGAACACATGAGAAAGTCTGTAATATTTCACTCACAGTCTGTTAGTATGAGGTTTTATTATATATATATATATATGTGTGTGTGTGTGTGTGTGTATAATTCATATATATAAATTAATTTTATACTTAACCATATATTCCACAGTGATGATTTCTGCAAAGCTGAATGACAATGCCTTCCAAAATTGAGCTATCGCTACATAATTAAACTGTTCACAAATTTAAAGAAAAGAAAGAAGGGGACTAGGGAAATGGCTTAGCAATTATAACATTTGCCTGCGAAGCCTAAGGACCTGGGTTCGATTCCCCAGGACCCACATAAGCCAGATGCACAAGGAGGCACATATGTCGGGAGTTTATATGCAGTGGCTAGAGGTCCTGGTGTGCCCACTCTCTTTCTCTCTGTCTCTGTCAAAAATAAAAAAAAATGAAAATATCAAAGAAAGAAAGAAAGTAAGAAAGAAAGAAAGAAAGAAAGAAAGAAAGAAAGAAAGAAAGGAAGGAAGGAAGGAAGGAAGGAAGGAAGGAAGGAAGGAAGGAAGGAAGGAAGGAAGGAAGGAAGGAAGGAAGGAAAGAAGGAAGGAAGGAAGGAAGAAAGGAAGGAAGGAAGACAGGAAGGAATATTCACATACTATTCACTATAAGTTTGCTTTAAGTTTGGTTTTATTTAATGTAGGACAATTTGGACATGGTTTGATAGTAAAGATATATATGTTTTTAAACATCTTATTTTGATTTACGTATGCAAGAGGGAGAGAGAAAGAGGGAGAGAGAGAGAGAGAATGGGAAGGCCAGGGCTTCCAGCTGCTGCTAACCAACTCCAGAAGCATGTGCCCCCTTGTGCATCTGAGTGAATCATGGGTCTTTTGGCTTTGCTGGCATGTACCTTAACCACTAAGCTGTCTTTCCAACCCCAAAGATAGAATTATTTATGCACATAATTTTTTGGCTTAACAATTTTGAGATAAATAGATATACACACTTAGTGCAACCCAGGTTCATCTGTTTAATGAATCAACCTGTAAATCCTCTCACAGGTACTTTTTTTTTTTTACTGGGAAGACATGAACACCCATCTCCAGGCTGCTTGATGGGAGACTTTCTTCCTCTAAGAACTTGAGTTCCATTTATATAACCTTATGGTGGGATGTAACCTTTTCTCCAGGCTTGTTGACTTCCTGGTTTTCCTGATCTACTTCCCCTGCACCTAGGAGGGAATATTTCAATTGCTGCACAACATTGGTCAAAAACCAGCCCCCTCAACATTTCTTTATGGCTCACACAACCTTGGGGAGGTTTTAAGTTTCAGTTTTCACAGACTTGACCGCCTGGTCCTACAGAGCCTCTCTTCTCTCTTCAGGAGTGAAATTTTCCACTTGGAGGAATTCTTAAATAATTTCCAAAATTGGCTTTCTGTTTTGGGTCCTCCATCCCCACCCATGGCCCTTTTACTTGCTATCTTGGAATCAGAGAACGTCTCAACAAACAGGCCATTTGACAGCTTGATCACAAACTCCCAGACTACAGAAATGTGAGAAATATCTTTCTATTGCCTATAAAGAAGACAGTTTGTCATATTTTGTTACAGGAACACACTGTGGCTAAGGCATATATTTTAAAAGGAAAATGCATTGTCCTATCTACGTTGAAAGGTTGGCAAGGATAGAATCCTCAATACATGAACATGACGATAATTACAATGTCAAATTACCTTCAGTTTTTGCTCAGTTTTAGCACCATATACCAGAAATTATACATGACATATATTACCCTATTTTATTCTCACTTAGAGCTAGTTTGTGTAGCTTTGATTATTTGCATTTTATGTACAATTGAATTGCATGCATATTACATGATCTATGCCCTAATCAAATCAAAACATGACACAGTTTGTACTCCTAGTGGATTTACTTGACTCCAGTCCTTCTACCGTGAGGTTACAGACACTGTGGAAAGACATTAACTTGTATATCTTACTAGGGCTATTCTCTTAGATGTTCATAGGAGTAGAATTTAAGTCTCTGTTTCTTGGTATCTGAATAGGGTGTAGCAACATGTAAAACATGATTTAAACGAGTGAATCTGTATACTCTAGTTTGATATTGGGAATCAGATATTTTGGTTTAAGTCCTGACTTTATGATTGTGTTAATTATGAACACATTTCACAACTTCTCAGTCTCAGCTATTTACTGGGTGATGAATGAATGAATGTACTCTTCTGTGACAGAGCTATTTTTAGTCTTAGGAATCTGCTTTATATTGTATATAATAGATTGCATATTAATGACTTTAATATATGGTGCATGAAGCACCGAGAAAGAAATGTCTGCTATGAAAAATTGGGATGATATTTTATTGATGTGTAATGGTAATATCTCTGTAAGTCTGTGCATTTCTTGTTGGACATAGCCTGTCCTATATCGGTTGTATTTTGAAGCATTAAGAAAACTGATATGAATGTCGTAAAATATTCATCTTCAAGGCATGGTGGCACATTCCTATGATCCCAGGACTCTAGAAAGTGAGGCAAGATGTTTACAAGTTTGAGAGAGAATATACCATGCATTGAGACACCGTCTCAAAAAAAAAAAAAATCCCCAAAACACAGACAAAATAAATCAAAGGAAGTAACAAAACAATAAATCAGTCTATCCTTTATTTAGTTTAAAACTATTTCTTAGCCAGGCATAGTGGCACATGCCTTTAATCCCAGCACTCAGGAGGCAGAGGTAGGAGGATTGCTTTGAGTTCAAGGCCACCCTGAGACTATATAGTGAGTTCCAGGTCATCCTGAGCTAGAGTGAGACCCTACCTCAGCAAACCAAAAAAAAAAAAAAAAAAAAAAAAAAAATTTTTTTTTTTTTATTTGAGAGAGATGGAGTGGGGGGGGGGGAAATGGGTGTGACAGGGCCTCCAGCTACAGCAAACAAACTCCAGATGCGTGTGCCACATTGTGCATCTTGTTTAAGTGGGTCCTGGAGAATCAAACTGGGGTCCTTTGGCTTTGCAGGAAAACACCTTAGCCACTAAGCCATATCTCCAGCCTGATCCTTAATTATTATTATTATTTCTATTGGTCTGGAATTTTAATCATTTAAGTAATTTATGGCCTCCATTCCTAGTATGTTTTAACAGTAAACATTAACTTAGCTATACAATTCATTATTATATTTTCTCTTTTTACTTCCGTTAGAGAATGTTACTACACATTGCTTAAGGATTCAAAATTCAACTTATCATTCAATTATTTCCTTTATTTTATTTGCTTAAAATAACGTATATTCAAAGGCTAATATGCACTTCTAAAATTTTTCATGTTGAAGTTATGCCCAGATTTCAGGAACCCCAAGAGACCACGAGTCACTGAAGAGGCCGAGACATGCATACAACAACAAATAGCTTTATTTCAGGCTTAAATTTGGGCTCTAGACTTTACCAAGGCAGTGGTTCCATCCAAGAGCCCCAAGTAGTGAGGCAGCAAGGTTTTTATTGTAGTTTTAGGGTAGGGAAGGGATTTCCAAGTAGGTGTGAACATGATTGGTTAACATTTACAAAACATGAGATGCTTCATACTTATTGGTTGACAATCATCAAGGAAGCTTGACTCAAACTGCAGGAACATTAAGTACTTTTCCAGGGCCTCCTGATTGCTTAGATTTAAGGGTGGTTAGGGCCTCATGACTCTTTGTGCTTTAGGAGAAACTGGCTGCCCCAGTCAGGAAAACTGAAACCTAGACCCGTGCCTACTGCGAAAGCCTGTCATGGCAATCCTGTGGTCAATCTACAGAGTTTAACTCTTTGGCTCCTTCAAAGTCTATAGAAGAATATGGTATAAATAACACTTTTTTGTTGAAAATTTGAGTGTAAATAATCATAACGTCTTAACATAATTACTAGGCCAGTCCCTGACCCCCACAAGCATACTGTAGGTTGGAGAGGGACAGGCCTGTGGTAGGAATTTGTCTTCCTTGACTGTGAACTAGTCCTCACACTCAGTGGAGAAAACAATATTTCCACAGGGGCTACATGATCTGAAATGGGGATTTATACAACTTTAAACTTTGAAAAAAGGAACATTGATTACAAAAGCATCCTATTATTTATAAAATGGTATTGCTTAAGAGATAACAATAAAAGTATATAAACTATACAGAAAGTATAAGCATATATAATATATGGAAAAGTAAATTATGTGATAGTAAAGCTATCGTCATGAAAGAAAATATTGACTAAAACACATAATAAAATATTTTAAAAGTATTAATATATTGAGGTATAAAAACATCCATATATATAGCCGGGCGTGGTGGTACACACCTTTAATCCCAGCACTCGGGAGGCAGAGGTAGGAGGATTGCCATGAGTTCAAGGCCACCCTGAGATAACAGAGTTAATTCCAGGTCAGCCTGGACCAGAGTGAGACCCTACCTCGAAAGACCAAAAAAAAAAAAAAAAAAAAAATATACTGTATATGATGCACATATAACATATAACTGTTTTGCTCTATAACATAAAAACATTCATGTCAGTATTCTTGCATGCTAATATATATAGTAAGTTTTCCTTTCATTGTTTTCAATTTTGAGAGAGAGAGAGAGACAGAGAGGGAAAGAAGAGGCAGAGAGAGAGAAAGAGATAGAAAGAGATAGAGAGAGAGAGACAGAAAGAGGAAAAGAGACAATGAGCACTCCAGAGCCTTTAGCCACTGAGAATGAATGCCAGATGCATTGTGTCACTGTGTGTCTGGCTATGTGTAACTTGGAGATTCAAACAAGAGTGCTTAGGTTTCACAGGCAAGCGTCTTAACCATTAAGCCATCTCCTCAGCCCTATAATTGGGCCTATCACATATTTGGCTTATTTTAGTAAATGCAATCTTATTCTGATAGATTTTACAATAGGTATTATGATTATATATCTACATATTTATAAAATTTTGTTTCTATTTTATACTTTTATTATATAATAGCAAATATGATTGATACATTGCATCCTATAAAATACAAAAAGACTCATTTCTTATACTGAATATTATTCAGCTTTTGCATTTGTCAATAAAATGGAGCACTGATTTTATTTGTAGTATTTAATTCATTGCTCCATTTTATTACTCCATGCAGATTATCCCAGAAATAGAATCCTGTGCTGGTTTATGTGGTTACAGAAATGTGTGTCAAAACCCATCTGCCTGCATGTGTCCTGGAGATCAAGTTCAAATCGATCATCCTCCCTGGCCTCGCCACACCCTCCTGCTCACACAGAAAGGGCTTCTAACCACTGAGACAGCTCTCCAGGCCCTCATTCCATTCCATCATTAAGAAAAATGCTGCTGTACCTTACATTATTAACACTTTTATGTTCTCTTAGTTGAATTATTTACTCTTCCATAAGTTTGCTATCTAAATCTCTTGTTTGTTTTTTTTTATAGAAACCTTGCAACTTCTAGTTATATTTATCTCACCAGTACTTCAATGATTCCCTCTAATCTTCCTGTGATACTTGTTATTTGTAATTGTAGAAAAAATATTTTACCCTTACCACACACACATGAAGTTTATCAACGTATCCAGTGATCACACTCCAAAATGATTTTCTTCCACACTCACTAACATGACACATTCTCAGAAACTCCCTAATGATGGGCCTGATTTCATCCTTAGGAGCAGAGTGGGGTTGTGGAAACATTGGGTCATGGTATCTGCTCACTTTCCACAAGCACTCACCTCACCCTTCACATTTTGGTATTATGCATGTGTACATACATGTTTATGTGTGTGTGCACATGCACATGTGTATGCACAACCATGGAGACCAAAGGACAGTATCATGTGTCATCATTAGGAACGCTGATCCACCATGGTATTCAGACAGTGCCTTTCATTGGCCTCCGAATCACCAACTAGACTAGACTTGCTGGCAAGGAGACCCAGGGATATGCTTGTCGCTGCCTTTTCCCTACTGGGATTACAAGAGAAAGACACCATGCCACACATCTTTACATGGGCCTTGGAAATCAAATGAAGCCTTCCTGCTTAGAAGACAAACATTTTTCTCACTAGTTCACCTCCTGATTCCCCACTTTGCAGCAGTGTTTTCCCCCACTCCCTTCTCGCTTTGTCTCATTTCCCCATGCAGCCATGAGTTCCCCAGTTTCCTGCCTTTCTGCTCTTTCACGTGGGTCTCTGATTCACATCACCAGACACAATCCCTAAGCCAGTGTCTGCAATGCGGCTTTCACACCCCAATCGCCAACTGGGTAACATAGAAACCTGAGGGTTTCTCCTGTTCTTAACACTGTTTTATGGTATTTGAGCTGACTAATTTCATTCATTTTATTTTTTTTTCACTAAATAATCTCATTAATTTTACACATTTACTGTATCAAATAGCCCATTAATTTCACATTAATCTTGAGTGGGACATTTATTGTCTTACTTCATCTGTTTTTTTTTTTTTTCTCTCTCTCTCTATACAGACAAGTACAGGTTCCAAAAATTATGCATGAAGATGATAACATGTGCATTTTTCCTTTATTAAGTGAAAATATGTAGTACTTTTGGAATAGAGCCTCAGGCACAACTCACACATTCAAAAGTTGAAGTAAAATATATTAGAGAATAAAGATCCATTTCCTGTTTCCTTTTTTTTTTTTTTTTTTTTTCTAGAACTAAGTGTGGCTCCTCATGCTTTCTTGGTTTGGTTAATGGGTGTTTCCTCAATTTTTTTCGTTAATCCAATCATTCAAGGCCTCCTTTAGTTTACAAAGAAATTATGGCATACAATAGTAAAATCTTTTAAACAATTCTAAACAACATTATTTTTTCTCATGAATCTTAAGAACATTATGTTTCTTTCTCATGTCCCCACAAAATTCTTTCATGCACACACATAGGCTATATGATTGTTCAACCACTGACTGCATTTGTGATCTTGCAAATGAGTTAAATTTTGACGAGTATTCCTGGAGACAATGTCATTGTCCTTTAAAAATTATTTTGGCACTTATATGATTGAAGTATTAAGAAAAGATTTTCAGGGGTTTCTCTAAATAGAAGTTAATTCCTCTTTATAAAAATACTCTTATAGTCCCTTTGTTAATAACTTTGGAGCTAACTGTGAAGACATAAGGAATCTCAGGAGAGAATGGGAGGTGTGGTCTCACAAAGTCATAGCAATTTTACTGCAGAGAATGTTCAAGGGAGGAAAGCTGTTTAAGGGAGGAGAGTTGCTACAAGAGTCAGTTTGTAGCCATGCCACATACACCTTGAACAATGGGCACATGAAAGTACAGAGGCTCATTATGCATGCCCCTCAGGTAAGCAAATACCATAGCATAGAGTAAGACAGCTAGAAACAACAGTAACAAAGGTAGAGATACAAGGGGGACTTTGCTTATGGCAAGGTTTTCATCTTGACTGTGAAGATTGTCATATTATTTCTCAGTGGGTCCACTAGAGATATCTATTAGGCAACAAGTTCCATGTTCCAAATGTAAATTACAGAAGCTTCATATAGGGTTTATTAGAATGAAGTTTTTTTTTAATATTTTTTATTTATTTATTTGAGAGCAACAGACACAGAGAGAAAGACAGATAGAGGGAGAGAGAGAATGGGCGCGCCAGGGCTTCCAGCCTCTGCAAACGAACTCCAGATGCATGCGCCCCCTTGTGCATCTGGCTAACGTGGGACCTGGGGAACCGAGCCTCGAACCGGGGTCCTTAGGCTTCACAGGCAAGCGCTTAACCGCTAAGCCGTCTCTCCAGCCCTAGAATGAAGTTTTAATCATGGACAATATGTGTTTATTTTCTATCTATACTCCATATATGTTCACAGCTCTAAGCATACCACACCTAGATTGTTGAATTTAAAATGCCCTGAATGGGCTGGAGAGATGGCTTAGTGGATAAGACATTTGCCTGAGAAGCCAAAAGGACCCAGGTTCAATTCCCCAGGACCTAAGTAAGCCAGCTGCACAAGGTGCACATGCATCTGGAGTTTGTTTGTAGTGGCTAGAGGCTTTGGTTTGCCCATTCTCTCTCTTGTCTCTCTTTTCTGTATTTTTCCTCTGTGCTTACAAATAAATACATAAAATTTAAAAATAAAATAAAACAAAGTGCCTTGAATAAGCAAAATTATGGCAAGAAAAGATCAATTTTCTCTTTCAGTAAGAACTTTTATATTTGTAATAGCATGTGCTATGCAATCACAAAAAAATGGAGTGTGTAAAGGATTTTAGAAGATGTGACCTTGAGTTATTTTATACATAATTCATCAAGTACATATCAACAAATAAAATATTGCTGATTAAGACAGTTAACGTGTTTCCAACAATTGCTCATGTGTAGCCATTGTGGGGGAGAGCTCATCAGGTGGAATGGTCTGGTTCACATCAACACAAAGGCCTTAAAAAAATATAGGAGAGTAACAAAATCAGCATAATGCTTGTGTGGCAATGTTGGAGATGCTGTAAAGGGATCTTGGCTTTTGAATGCATTTAATTGGTTTCCTCAGAGCTTTAATTAGCTGGATATCCAAATAGTAGCTGACAGCTAGTAGAATCTCTGCTCTTGAGTTTAAGTCAAAGTAATTAAATTCCAGAAGGGAATCATCTTCCTTCCAGCAACCTTGATCAATCATTCCTTCTTAGCCAAAAAACAAACTTATAGCCTGATAATAATATAAAAAGGCAAATGTGTAGTTATTGAACAATGATGAACTCATTTTTAACTTCTCAGTCATCTTCCATAAGATATATAGAGTGTAAGAAATGAATAATCCAATAGAATTGATTGTGTTATTGGCAGAAGTTATTATACCAGAGTGATATTTCCATTATACCTTTCCTACTAAAACTTTTAGACATTTGTATTTGAAAGCATATATAGTATATAATATTTACAAGTTGTTAAGCCTTATACGTATAACACTCAGAAATAATACACTTTTAGGATTTGTTTTCAGATTCCACTATCCAATATGGTGCTTCATATTCATGGGCATTATAATATACAGGAAACAAAGCAAATGTTCAGTAAAAGTATATAACTATCTCATAAAATGGCAAAATACATGTTTGTAAACAATGAAGTTCATATTGTACCAAATGAATGTTACTTTAAAAGAATCAACTCTTTACACAAATGACATTTCATGGATTTATTATTATTATTAATTTTATTTCTTATTAGTTATGTACACAGTGTGTATACAGCCATGTTAGTACCATGTTAGCCTCTTTCCTGTCTTCCCCCCTCCAAAGGGACAATCTTCATTGGGGAATGTGGGTTGTGCATTGTGGGGGTAACCATCAGTTATGGGTAAGAGGTAATGTCTCTGTGCATAATGCCCAAACATGTGGCTCTAACAATATCTCTGCCCCCTCTTCTGCAAATTTCCCTGAGCTATGATGGGTTATGGTTAGGTCTACTTCACTGATGAGGTCTTGGGATCCTCTGTGTCTCTGGATATCTGGTTTGGTTGGAGTTGATTGTTCTTTATGTCTATCTCCTTTACCCTTGTGTTGGTACCAGACTCACCAAGAAAGCAGCACTCTTTCTCATATCCCCACTAACTCTTGTTTCAGCTGGGGCCATGGTAAGGTGTGATGGGCTGATTCTCTCCTCTGGATCTGGGCCCATCTGAAAAAGAGAAGCAAATTCTTCAAAAGAGAGTGAAGTTAGCCCCTGATAAATGGGATAACCATTATTACTTTGGGGAAATTTCATAGGTGTAGGTCCTCTTGTAGCCCATGATTGGTGGGAGCTTGATAATGGAGAGTGGGCTTATTTTTTTGGATATAGCTATGACTTGTTTTCCAGCTCCAGCTATGGGTTCTGTTCCACTGAGCAGATCAGTTAGCCAAATCAAGAGCAGTGGGTTACCCGCCATGGCCGTGTGCCACTATTGCATTGTGTGAGCATCACGTCAGGTTGTTTGCTGCTGAGTAGTGTAGGCCACAAGTTGCCTGGACAGATGTTGGTTATTTTCCCCCAGTTTCTCTTGTAGCACCTTCTGGTATTAAACAAGCTAACTGTCTGGGGACTGACTCTCTTCCAGATTCCAGCCAGGTCACTCCATGTTCCACACCAACACATAATTTCCTGCATATCAGATCACAATGCTATATTGCTAGAAATAAACAATGAAGGATGCACCAGGAATTCCATCAGCTCCTCAAAACTGAACAACACATTTCAAACAACTAATGTGTAGAGGACAAAATGAAAAATGAAATTGTAAAATTTCTAGAAATGAAGAACAATGAGAACACATCATATCAAAACTTATGGGACACAATAAAAGCAGTTCTCAGAGGAAAATTTATAGCACTAAATGCTTTCAAAACAAAGACTGAGACATACCAAATCAATAACCTAACTATCCACCTATAGGTACTGGAAAAGCAAGAAGAATCCAATCCAAAAAGCTCCAGACAGAAAGAAATAATATCAGAGCAGAAATTAATTAATTGGAAACTAAGAACACAATTAATAAAATTGATGAAACAAGGAGCTGCTTCTTTGAAAAAAAAAAGTAAGAGAGAGTGATTGATAAGTCTCTTGCCAATGTGATCAAACCAAAGGGAGAGAGAGAGAGAGAGAGAGAGAGAGAGAGAGAGAGAGAGGTGCTTCAAATTTACAAAATTAGAAATGAAAAAGGAGAATTCACCAAAGACATAAGTGAAGTTGGGAGAATCATCAGGACTTATTTCAAAAACCTCTACTCCACAAAACTTGATAATATGGAGGAAATGGATGAATTCCTAGGCCCATACCACCTATCAAAGCTAAACTCAGAGCATATCAATTTCCTAAACAAACGTATCACACTCATGGAGAATGAAAGATAATCAAAAACAGCCCCCAAAACAAGAGTTCGGGACCAGATAGCTTCTCAGCTGAAATCCAGTCTAAAGATATGCAATATACTTGAATTTTGCCTGGAGTTTACAAATGTGCTTGTTTGCTATTTGCTGTTGGTTTTTCTCTCAGCATGGGCCTGTTAAAGGGGGTCTGACTTCTTCTGCCGTTGTGGAACTTTCCCCAGATCTGTATGTTTCAAACAACTTTTCTTCCTTCCATAACTGTGTCTAGTCTGGAGGTTCACCTCAGCAACCTGTGGCTATCTGCTACAGAATTGGCCCTGCTCTTCACCGGGTACTAGCTATGATGATACCAGGCTTGAACTGCAGATGTTTGATGTTTGCCTGAAGGTTGTTGAGTTTCCATTGTTCCATTCTCTCCCTGTTATTCTTTCTAGTAGTTGGAAATGTTTACTCTGTGCCTTTATATGCTGAGAGTATATAACTTGCTTGGATTTTACAAGACTCATACTTAAGAGACAATGTTAAATCTCAAATGAGACTTAGGACTTTGGAACTATCTTAAGTGGTGAAGACAATGGGGCCCTGGGCTAAAGCAAATCTACGCTGTCTGACATGAAGGACCCAGGATGGAGGGGCTGCAGCAGCCTGAACCGGCACTGGTCATATCTCAGGGACTGGACCAGCAGGGGAACTCCTCCCCCCATTCTCCAGGGTTGCAATGAGCCAGGATCCTTCCCCCATTCTTGGAGGGTCGCAGTGAGCCCGGACCCCAGGACAAAATATTGAACCTGAGATCAGCGGGAAGTAAGGCCATTCCCTCTCCAAGCATGGAATACCTGGACATTCAGATAAGACTTAGGCTTTGCCCATAACCCTGTGGCCTTTGGACAGTTTCCTAGGAAACTCCTTATAGGGTATCAGCCAGCAAATTTGCACACCTTCCCTTACCATTGCCTACATGCTGGAACTAATGTCCTCATGTTAGGCACAGGCTAGCAACCTTGAAACCCACCAATCCCATTAGGACCCTCTTCCTGCCTTAAACTGCTTATAAACCAATTCCCTGACAATAAACCTAGTGTTGTTCAAAGAAACTGACTCCTCAGAGTGATTCTTTCTGTAGTCACCAGCACACTAGGATGGTTGCCTGGGATGCCTTTGGGGGCAGGGAACTGTGGCAGAGCCCTGGAGGACAGAGGAACTCACAAGGACCTTTTAATTTGGACTACATACAACTTACAATGTGAGATGGTTATATACTGGGGACCAGGGTCAGAATGTGGTAGTTTGAACTGACGGCCCCCTAACAGATTGGGAGTTCTATAATGCCTTATAGTTTGGATCTCTGGCTGCTTAGCTGGAGGAGGTGTCACTGTGGGCAGGTCTTGAGTCCAGCCCTAAGGTGTGAGGGAGGAATTTGAGTTCCAATATAAAGATTTTCAAAGTGCTTGAGCTCTGCCTGGAGTTTCTGAGGGGTGCTTGCTTGCATTTTGGTGCTGGTTTGTTTTTGTTTTTGTTTTTTTTTTTTTTCCTGTGGAAGGGGCCCAAGTTCTTCTGCTGTTATGTAACTTCCCCTGGATCTGTAAGCTCGACTTAAATTGCCTTCCCCCCATCACTGTGTCTAGTCTGGAAGTTCATCCCAGAAACCTGCGGCTACTACACAGGGTAATTACATCTCTCTGGATCTTGAAGTTTGGAAACATAGTCTCTCTACTTCTGTGGGCATAGTATATTCACCCTATGGATCTGTTATCCCAGACCATCTAGCTTTAGTACTGCAAACCCAACAACCCTGCTTGCCGACTAACAATCTCCACAAATAGAGCAAGAGAGACCACTCTTAGATAACGATGACAGATGTACTCTTGTCATTTTAAGGTGGGGATATTCCTGTATCAATTGAACCTTACGATGCCCCCAGTTGATGTCCCCTTCCCAGTGTTAAATTTTCAGTTTGTCCCAGAGTTTCCTTATTAGCTCATAAAGGGCAAAACTCATTGTGCTTCTTAAATACTGGAAATCAGTTTTGTGACTGTTCCGTTAAGGCTTGACTTGGATTAAAAAGGTGCTGTAGACTTAAGACTTTCTTCAGCACTTTAGACCATGTCAGTCCTCCTGAGGAACTTTCAGCAATGTAGCCATTAAGGCCACTCAATAAAGGGTTTGGGGGGTTGCTGGTTTGTGATGGGTGTTTTGTATTATCTATCTCAAGGTTGAGAACATCTTTCTAAGCTTCAAATATGTAATCTGTCTAGCTGCCTAAGGTTCACAACACATCTTGAATCCATCTATTTTTGGCAATATTATATGAAGTATATGAATGACACATAGAAGTAACCATAAACTGGTTATCTTACATTTCTCCATCCTGACCACTGCAAGTGCCAAAACTTGTATTAATGCATATACCTGAAGCTCTAGTACACTGTTAAAAGCGTGTGGTCATCTATACCCGGAGGTGTGAGCATGTAGTTCTAGCAACTTGAGCACAATAATAGTAGGAGAATCACAAGTATAAATCCTACCTTGGTTACAGAGCAAGTTCAAGGTCATCCTGGGCAAGTTAGTGAGCTTTTGTTACACAGTACGAGGCAAAACATGATTGTGGATATAGCTCAGTGTTCACATAGCTCTTTAACCGTTTGTGAGCGTCTGTGTTTCTACCTGGTTGCATATTCTCCTCAGCTGGAAAACCTTTTCTTGTTAATTTTCTATGTGTCTGAAAAAGTTTTTAACGTGTCTTTGCATTTGGCCTTTGTTCGATTCCCCAGTACTATATAAATCCAGATGCACAAAGTGGCACGTGTGTCTGGAGTTTATTTTCAATGGCAGGAGGTCCTGGCACACCCACACTTCTACTCTGTCTTCTCTCTCTCCCTCTCTCAAATAAATTAAATGTAAAAACCATATTTCTCTTTATATAGAATTATTCTTGAATCTTGTCTCTCCTTTTTATGTAGTGTAAATACTATAAATTTTCACTTATATTGTTGGTGATTAAAAAAATAGCATCTCACTAGGCATATATGTGCACAACTGTGATCCAAGAAGAGAAGAGAGAGGCAGGAGGATGAAGAGTTTGGCATAAGCCTGAAATACATAGCAACACTTTTATCCCTCCCCCCAAAAAAAATTCCAGTTTATCTCTAGTTTTATTCTTCTGTACATAAGTTCATCACTTTGCTTTTTCTGTAATATAGGTTTCTTCTTTTCCCTTGCCAAATTTAATTGTACATTTTTGGTTATCATGTGGTTTTTATTATAATGTTCTTTCCTGTTTCTCTTTTTTAAATTTATTTTTTTTGAAAGTGAGAGGTGGGGCGGGGAAGAGAATGGTTGCACCTGGGCCTCTGGCTGCTGAAAATGAAAATCCAGACACGTGTGTCACCCTGCGCATCTGGTTTACATGGGACCTGGAGTATTCAACCTGGGTCCTTAGGCTTCACAGGGAAACGTCTTTACCTTCAAACCATCTCTCCAGCCCTCTTTGATGTTTCTTGTTTGGTTCCATTACTAATTTCCTTGGATCTCTGAGACCTTAATTTTCATCAATTTAGTATAGCCTGACATTTAATTTACACTAGATTTTTTTTCCATCCTCCAATTCCTAACCTAAAAACAGATAAAAGATTCCATTGCTTATCAGGCTTTTTGAAGTGTTTTTTTTTTTTTTATTTTTTATTATGATCTTTTTTTTTTTTTTGCCTGGGAATTTCCATTGGAATCAGGCATGAAATCATTATCACTACCTTTCATTTTCTAGGCTTATTCAAATACTTATATGCCTTCATAATCTCCATGCTTTCAAAACAGTTAAGTTTCACAGAGAGAGAACTTTTATTCATTGTACACATGTGGCTTAAATATTGTGATATGGATATCATGACCCAACATGTGTGTCTGACATTCTTTCTGGCTCCTCTTCCACAAAATTTCCCTGAGCCATGTTGGGTTTATTTTAGGTCTGCTTCAGTGATGAGGTGTTGGGGACCTCTGGGTCTCTGGATCTCTGATTTGGTAGGAGTTGATTTTTCTCTGTGTTGATCTCCTTCACCCTTGTGCTGGCACCTGGTTCACCAAGAAAACAGCACCCTTGCTTGTTTTGCCAATTGTTCTTAGTTTCAGCATAACTGTGGGCTAACTCCAGAATGTATGGCCCATATACCTCAACAAGGAGCGGCTAGGGGGAGCGGATAGGTCATGGATGAGTCTAACGATGGTACCTAATTGACTGTATTCACTGAGTACAAAACTAATTAATAAATAAATCATGATATGGAATGAGGGTAGAGCTTAGGGTGAGGATAATCAGTCTTCATTCCTAGAAAAGATGGCCTTGAATTCCTCATAGAAGAATGAGATTTACAAGATTTTAAAAACTTGTTTGTGAGAACAGAACTGTTTCTGGTTAGATATATCACTATAGTGTCTTTGTCTTGAGGGAATTTTCTCCTAGCCATGACAGGATGACACCCACAAGAGGACAATGGAGGAGGACCCTCCTCCATAACCCAGGAAACTGTTTCAGTCTCTGCTTTTCAAACTCAAGTACAGTAAACTGAGGCATTTGGGGGTCTTCCTGTATTCATTTCCCTTCCCTCAAAGATCAGTGCCCTTACTGCTTTCAATATACATGCACCTAAAATATTGTTCTGTGGAAGTACTGTGGCTTCTGTACTTGCAGGAGTTTCGCACAGAAGGTGTGTGCTGTTCCTGTAATCCCATGATTGCCAAAAGACCAAATAGTTCTCTGCAATTTTTCTTTGTTTTGGGGTTTAGTGAGATTGGTATGAGTCACCTAAAAAAAAAGGTTTTCTTTTTTTCTGCCAAACTTAAAACCTGTTGATTAAATACATTAGTTTTGAGTTTACTTTCCATTTTTATGAGCTTCAGATACTTATTTTAAAATGTTAATTTCTGCCAGCATGGTAATGCATGCTTTTAATCCCAGCACTCCAGAGGCAGAGGTAAGAGGATCACTATGAGTTCCAGGCCACCCTGAGACTACATCTGGTATTCCAGGTCAGCCTACACTACAGCAAAACCGTACCTCAAAATAAAAATAAAAATAAATAAAACCTAAAATGTTAATTTTCCTGCACTTAGTCATTAAAGTACTTGTCTGTGAAGCCTAAGGATTTAGGATTGATTCCCCAGTACCCATATAAGCCAGGTACACAAAATGGCACATGCATCTGCCATTTGTATGCAGTGACTAGAGGCCCTGACACACCCATTCTCCACCACCCCATAAATAAATACATAAAATGTTAATTTTCCTCATCAGCCTTAATCATTATTTCCCCATCTGTCTCTCAATACCTGCCTTCTTTCTAAGAGTTCAACTAGATCTATTGAAAAATGTTAATTGTGTTTCATGTATTTCCCATTAGGACTATCAATTTACATATAGCCCATCTATAAAAGTTCTTCTCTATGTTTAATTATAGATATTTGAATCTTTTTCTTAAACTACTTTTAAATTCTTTCTTCTGACATATGAAATGTACTGTTTAAGTTCAACCATGAATACATAATTTTATCCAATTTTTCCTATTTGACTGTCTGGAGATCCCAGAAAATAACAGAATTTAAAGAATCTGCTGGTGAGAAATGAGAACCCATTTACTTTTCAAACTAATTCATGTATGACTTATGGGTTTGACACAATATGGCCATTATTCCCCACAGGTTAAATAATATGTTGTATATATGGATATTTTAATCATGAATTGGCTGATATATTCAGATAATTCCAATACAGTTTGTAATAGAAAATTATATGCTTGAGTTTCTACTGCAATTTCTCTGCTAATTCCACCCTATAATTCCTCTATGTTAATTAAAGAATTTCCTTTTTTAGCTTTAACTCCTTTACATATTGATATTCTTATTTCTCACCACTATAATATGACCCACTCAAATTGAATGTATATTAAAACATCCAAATACATAATGTACGTTTGTCTAATTTTGGGGTAAAAGTTATCATAACCTTAAGTATTTTATTATATTAAAACAAAATACCTTAAGTAAATAAATAAATCTGTTAATTATATTTTACCTTCAAATTATGCATTTGATAACTGACACAAATATTTATTTATATGTTTCTGTCATAAGAAATGAGGCAAAAATAACAGTGGATCAGCCAATTCTCACAATTTAGGATTAAGAATAGTTTTGGACTTCTGGCCAAGATGGCCACCGCCTAGCTGCCCTGCAAAATACCTTGGAAAGAAAGATAGATGCAGATCCAAAGGAAAGAGCCACCCCATCATACCTCAAAAAGGCTCCAACTGAAACTAAGGAAACTTGGCAAAACAAGTAAAGGTGCTGTTTTCCTGATGAACCAGATACCAGCACAAGGGGGAAGGAGACCAACACAGAAAAAAATCAACTCCTACTAAATCAGAAAGCCAGAGCCTCAGAGGCCCCCAACACCTCATCACTGAAGCAGAACAAAATGAACCCAACATAGTTCAGGAAAGTTTTGTGGAAGAGGGGAAGGAAAGAATGTCAGAGCCACATCTTGGGTCATGATATGCAGAGAAATTTATTGTACCAATAACTGTGGGCTAACTCCACAGTGCACGACCCATATACATCAACAAGGAGGGGCCATTGGGGAGGGGGTAGGTCACAGATGAGCCTAATAATGGTACCAAACTGCCTGTGTTTGTTGAATAGAAAACTAATAAATTTTTTTAAGTAGGTCTTTTCCACATGTATATTAATTTTAAAAGATAAATATTAGTAAAAAATAGCAAGCCTATTTTTTCTCAAAAAAAACTTCTATTTGTCTTTGGTTCTATGAAAAACTATGTATGAATGATGAAGTGAGAAATAAAATGTTCAACCGAGAACTTAAAAAAAAAGAATAGTTTTATCCACGCATTAATAAACCTGCTTCTATTGTACAATTCATCTGAACACTATTCATATATATTGCTTTTCTTAATTCTTAAGTCTCTTATGGAGAATATATATATGTAGTAATTTTCCTAGCCTAGCTTACTTTACAGTCACTGCCCTAGTGCCTTTAATTTATCTTGGTCATTTGTACTCAATGACATCTTAATTAATGAGCCTCACTTGTTTAATGGAATTCACTGGAACATGAATGATGAGATTCATTTAAGGTACCTAGCATTTCTAATACCAGTTGTATCAAGTAATTGCATTCTCTACCTTTTTCCTTTAGATCAGGTTATTAGCCAAACTTCCTTATCTGGGTAGAAATATGCTACATGCTTCTTTTCTGTATTTATGGTTTAGAAATATTCTACTACAGTAAGTAATTAATTTTTTATTTGATAAGTGTCTCTACATTATCATTTTTCTCATGTCATCAGGGGAAGTATTTATTTATTATATATTTAGAGAGAGAGAGAGAGAGAGAAAGGATGAACCAGGTCCTTTATCCACTGCAAACGAACTCCAGATACATGTGCTACCTTGTGCATCTGGTTTTACATATGTTCTGGAGAATGAATCTTGGGTCCTTAGGTTTTGCAAGCCAGCACCTTAACCCTGAGCAATCTCAACAGCCCCTTTTTAGGAGACTTTTAATAATTTTTTGTAACATATGATCTTTAATGCTAATTGCTAATTTAAAATTACTACTTTTTTCAGCTTTTGGATCTCTTACTTTGTCAGTAACAATGTTTTGTCACCTTTTAATGACAATTGAACAAAATTTTAGCTTAATATATTGGATTTCATAGTGAGGTGACACCAAAGTATTTTATTTTATTTATTTATTTTTTGGATAGGCTTTTAAACTTTATTAAGTTTTCACAAATACTGAAGTTACTGCTTTATTGTACCAATAGGAATTACACGGTGTGCTATAAAGTCAAAGTCCAAAATAGTTCAGGGATAAATTAGTGATAGTAAGAATATTTCATAATTGTCAAAACTAGCAACTTACAACTTCTGGAAATCTTTTAAGGGCTACATAATAGGAAGCCCAACTCACAGAGTTCATTTGTTTCCTTGATGTTTTTAGTTGTTTGGATCTCAAAAAAATCTTTTTTGAATGAAAATAAGTATAGGAAGCCTCCTTATACATTTCTGGCTTGATCCTACTTGATTAAATGGGATTCTAAAGTCCAACATATCCATTTGGAGGACATTAAAAAAAATCACATTATACCTATAATGGTGGTTCAATTCAGAATCTTCATCATCATCATCAATATCATCTTCACAGGAAAACATGTATTGAAACAATAAGAACAAAAGGTTGTTATAAATGAAATTAAGAGTGTTCTGTGTTCTGTGCATGTAAACTAGGGGAGAATGGTATAATCAATAAGAAGGAGGAGGAAATGTGTATTTAATTATCCAATGATTAAAGCTACTGAACAAAACACTCACACTACAGACTTCAAGCAGACCTCTAATTTCTGGGGATGATCATATACCAGTGTTTGCTCTTGGGTCTTCCCAATGAATCCATCTGCTCCTTGTGGGAAACCTACAATTGTTAACAAATTCAATGTTCTCTAAGTTTTCCATAAAGGGCTTCTATTAAACAAACCAGAACTTCAGAGTCTCAACGGTTTTTGAGACAGTACAGCATAGTTTGTGTTCTGTTACTTTCCCCACATGGCTACATGTTCCGAAGTCTTAATTAGAGCCACAGCAAAGTATCTTAAAAATACTTTTCTTTAATTGTTTGCAAGGGGGAGAGAATTGGAAGGAGTGAACACACAAGATTAGGTGTGCCAGGGCCTCTTACCAATACATACAAACTCCAGACACATGTACCACTTTGTACTTCTGGCTTTAGGGGATTGTGGGTAATTAAATCTGGGTCATGCTGTTTGTGCAAGCAAGCACCATTAACTGCTGAGCCATCTTCCAGCACTCACAGCAAGATCTATTTACTTTTTTTGGTATATACTGGAGAATTATGTCATTTGATTATTTTTATCTAAAAATTAATGGATGGACGCTTAGTATGTATGAGAGTTGATCATACATTTCATCTTTAGTGAATAACATAGTCCAGAGGCATTTGCCTAAGCAATCTCAGCTTGTCTGTGAGGGTGTGAGCCTTGGCAACTTTGGCTGGGGTAAAGCAGATCACCCTCCCTGACATGGTGTCTCATCCGATCAATCCCAGACCAAATTGGACATAAGCACCGACCATTAGAGAGTACCTTCTCCCTGACAGTCTGGAGAGGATATTTGTCTTTCATGCCTGCAGACTTTCATTGAAACACTCGCCATTTTTGCCGAGGGGTCAGCGGAGTGGGGGGGGGGCATCATTTAGGCTGCAGGTTCAGACACTGGAAGACAGACACTCCTCTAGATCTGTGTCATTTGGATTGAGACTTGACCTATTCATCAGCTCCCAGCAGATAGAAAATAGAGAAATAAATAATAGAAACAATAAGTGGCAAAAAGGTGAATGATAACAAAAGACAGGACACACACACACACACACACACACGTCAACAGAGACAGATGAGATACAGATACATATAGAGATACACACATTTATTTTCTACTGATGCCATTTCTCTGGAGAAACATAATGTCTACTATGTCGATTGACATAAATAACAAAGTATAACTTACTGTGGGATTGTTGAGCTATGTCCTATTGCTTAGAAATATTTTGTTGTTAAGTTTATTCTTTTTTTTTTCTCTTCTGTCTTCTGATTCCACCCACACTCCATGGCTTATTAATGTGTCCTTCGCTTTCTCATCACACTTTAAAATGAGTGCTTTGTAGTCACCACTTTTTCTTATGGTCGTTCTTCTGTTCCTGTCATATCTATAACTAACTTGTCTTCCTGGAGACTTCAATAAAAACCAAAGAGCCTGTGTTTCTTTACATTAAATGTTCAATTGAATAGAAATATTTACATGTTGATATTTCTCACTCATTTCAACTTTTTTATCTTTCCTTATTTCTTTTTTTTGTATCTTACTTTATTTCTTTTTAAAAATTTTCTTATTTGCCTATTTATTTATTTAGTTGTAAGGAGTTAGAGACAGGGGTGGGTGGGGAGAGACAGAGAGACAGAGAGTGAGAATGGTTGCACCAGGGCCTCTAGGCACTGCAAAGGAACTCCAGATGCATGTATCAATTTCTTCATCTGATACTGGAGAATTGAATCCAGATGATTAGGCTTTTTAGTCAAGTACCTTAACTAACTGCTGAGCCAACATTCTAGTCCTTCTCTCCTTATGCCTATGCTTTCAGTTTACAGAAAGAGACAAAAATTCTTATGCTGAAGTCTCTTGAATGACTAATAGAATTTTTATAACAGCAAACTATCACATTTTAAATTATAGGAAACCAGTGAAATTGTGGATAATTTAATCTAAAAAAATTGCTAGAATAATAAAAGAGTAACAACTGGAATTAATCTTTTCTCAAGAAAGAGAATAGTAATGCTCATTCTGAAGTATATTATTTTAATCAAAGACAATGAAATTTACTAAAAAAACATCATCTTAGTCTGTATTTCCCTAATAAATTTTCAGTTCTGGGTTGGAGAGATGGCTTAGTGGTTAAAATGCTTGCCTATTAAGTCTAAGTATCCAGGTTTGATTTCCCAGTGCCATGTAAGCCAGATGCACAAGGTAGCACATACATCTGGAGTTCATCTGCAGTGGCTAAAGGACCCGGCACGCCCATTTTCTCTTTCTCTATATCTCTCTCTCTCTCAAAAAAATAAAATGAAATAAAATAAATTTTCCATCTTTCCCTTCAACAATTATAGTGAAATAATTATGTTAAATAAAGGTTGTATAAATCTGAATTCTGAGTGCATAGAAATTTAATTCCACATAAATGTAGTAATAAGTATGTTTGTACTGTAAAGGAATAAATTACTGTTATAGTAAACAAATCATATTATTAAATTAAATGAATATTGTTACAGAAAATAAATTAGTATTACAGAATAAGTTGGGAGTGGAAAACTGTATAATGAATTATACAAGTGAGTATAACCAAGTAGACTTTTACAGAAGTAAAAATATGAGAAAATTGAACCAAATACTCAATATGTCTCAATATATTAACATTAATGATATGAATGTTCAAGATTTTTTCCTATAGGCTAAATTGAAATGAATGAATAAGTAAGTTTGCCTTAAGTTTTAACTACCTTTCCAAAATTGTAGGATTTGCAGACAGAAATAAATTTAAATGGCAAGGCCTCTTGGCCTTCATTATAACAGAACTGAGTAAATTAACAGGGAGTGCAGCAGGGTTGTATCATCAAGGAAGAAATTAGTTCAATGTCTTTTTAAACACCATTTTGAATCTGCAAGTTCACTGGAAGTTAAAGAACAAAATATACTTGACTGTCAAATGGAAGTGTTCATTAACTACTGTCTGTTCTCCAAGAGCTGCTTTCTTTCCTCCCTTCTTCCCTTGTCCTGCTTTTCTTTTACTCCCGAATGATACTGCTTTTTGGCAATACCTACTTAATGTGCAGAATAAAACTATGGTAACCCTGAAAAACTATGCCATGCTTATACTTAAGTACCTGTGTATAAGGGGTAAGTATTGGTGTCTTTTGGATTATATCCCAGTAGACCTACTATAAATGCCATAAGTAAAAAAAATCAAAATATAACTATAAAATCTCAGATTAATATATATAACCACCTGAATGTCACAGCTCCCCAAAACAGGTACACTATTATCGATTGCTGGCTGTTCACCTTTCTTTGATGTGGATGAAGGCAACCACTTCCCACTGCTGCTCTCCAACAGCATGCGAGTAGACACCGCATACTGCTTGCTACTCTAGGATAAGATCACAAGGCTTATGCTGGGGCTAGAGAAATGGCTTAACACTTGAGGCCCTTGCTTGGGAACCCAACTCCCAGGTTTCATTCCCAGTACCCACATAAGCCAGACGCATAAGGTGTTGCATGCTTCTAGAATTTATTTGCATTAGCTAGAGACCATGGCAATCCCATTCTTTCTTTCTCTCTCCCTCCTTTTCTCTCTCAAATAAATAAAATGTTAAAAAATAAAACTTATGCTAGAGTATGGTTTCTACTTTCTTCATATTTCTCCCATAACTTTATAGAGTCCAATTTTGTAAATCAGTTAGAGATAATCTGTACCTTATTTCTGAAATGATTATCAATCTTTTCCACATGTATTAATAACAAATTTCCTTTCTTTTTTGTAAACAGAATTATTTGGCTATTTCTATTATGGCTAGTTAATCTACAAACATGAGTAAGACAAATCAAGGTGCTCAAGATGCCTAGGTTAGCAAATGCAGCTATGAAGACAGAGTTGAAGGAGCACATGTAAAATTTTCAAAATACCATCTACACAGATTAAAGCAAAATCTCTGATAGTACAGTTCAGTACTCATATTTTATGAACCACTCATAATTTACTCCATTATGTAGCAAGGGAGGGCACTGATGACAACTGAAATCAAACCTTCGCAGTGTAATAACATTCCTGTTTAAAAACTCCTAATGGAAAATCTTGAACTTGAACCAAATACTAATTTAGCATTTTCTAAAGACAACCTGGTAAGCCTATTTCCATTAGAAATGGATTAATTTTACTTCAATAGCACTGCCATGGCCAATATACATGCATGGGACAACATAGAGCAAAAGCAACTGGAAGGTGATAAAAAGTCAAATTTTAACAAATACCACCTAGTTTTCCTATCCCTTCTTCCTTTCTTCTCTGTCCTCTTCCCTCCTCTCCTCTCTTCTATCCTGTTCCCTACCCCTAATTTATCATATATCTAATATCATTTTGGTATTGAGAAATCATGTGTGAACAATATATATGCTATATAAACACCCTGATTTGCAATGGAAATCTCTTAAAGGAAGAGAACATCTAAATATGTTTATTTATTTCTTTTCTTTTTTTTTTTTCAATTTCTGGAGGGAAGGAAGGTGAATATGTCCATATCAAATCCTGTAACTACTAATACAAAGACAAATGCATCATCATAGAAAATGGCTGAAGAGAAGGAAACTCTTTAATTAAGATCATCAGAATTTATAGTTTAATAGAACTAGACCAAGAAACGAAAAGAAAAAGATCCTCTGGGAAGATAGATAGCCATGTGATTTCAGCAGAAAAAATAAGCAGACACAAGGCCTCATGTCAGAAGGAAACATGATATATTCAAGTAACTAAAACAGAAAAGGCCCTTTCCTCAAATTTGTGCTAACTAGAACATATCAGGTATACACTTGATTGAGATATATATAAATGCTTTTTTATTATAGATTCAAACTATATATATATATATATATAGTATGACTGATAATGATACATAGATCAATAAAACATAAATAAGAGCTCTAAAAGCCTATTGATGCAGTCTAATATACATGTCATTGCAGTACCAAGAAAGAGAGACTGTGAGAAGGATGGAAGAAAGGAAAAGGAAAAAGAATAAGTGAAGAATAAAGAGAAAGAAGAAAACTTGAAGGTCACTACTGTTCTGTAATAAATGATTATTAAGAAGCCTGTTAAGGTGTTTACCATGGTTCTAATTCTGAGCAAGAAAACTATCTTCATTAACCATAATCAATTAATTTTAAAATGTTTCAAATTGCAGCTAATGAGCCCACAGGATTCATTACCAGTGAAGGTCACAAAATTAACCAGATTCCTGAATCTGTCTTTATCTGTGGTTGTCTCACTGACTGACTTTCTTGGGTATTATGAGGTCTGTCATGCAGCAATCAGTCAGACTGCCCACACCCAGGACTAACAGGACTTCAGCAGGACTCTGGGATGGGAATATCAGAACAGATTATGGAACTGGTGAATCACAATAGGTTCCAGTTTCAGTTTTTCTTTTGGCAATTCAATTTAAGAAGAATAAGGGCAGGAAAGTTGGCTCAGCAGATGAGAGTGCTTGCTTGCAATGCTTATCAGCCTGTTTTTAATACCCCGGTATTCATGTAAAGCCGGATGTACAAGATTTCCGTGCATCTGCAGTTACTTTGCAGTGGCAGGAGGCCTGAGCATTCCCATTTGGTCTCTTCCTTCTTGCTGTCTTCCTTCCCTCCTTTCTCCCTCCCTCTATTCTTCCCTCTTTCCCTCCCTTCCTGCCTCTTCCCCTTCTGCCCTCCATCTCTCCCTCTCTGCTTGCAAATAAAACATAAAATATTTTTAAAGCAAAGAAGAATGAAAACACCTTAATATTGAAAATAGAAAAAAATCAATTTTACTTCACCCACGTATAGGTTTTTATTAAAATAAATGGGGAAAATGTATTTTATTGTCAAAAGTCATGAAAGTACCAAAAGGAATTATAATCACAAATAGTACATATGGATGTGTCATACTGAAATTTGTGAAAAATGTGTAGTCACATTGACTGGCATTACATTGAGATGTGTTTTCTAATATTTATGTCATTTTCATTTAATGCTTGTATTTATTTGTTTGTACAGTATTTATTTTTGACAATGATTTGCTAAATAGCTGCAGGATTAAAATATTGAAGAAGACTGTGGTTATCAGAAATTTTTTAAAAAAAGCAAACAAACAAACAAACAAAATGATTTTTGCATTAAAGAAACAGAGCAATCTTTCCATGTATCATCATGTTCCATTATAGGTAGCTACAAGGAGAAAGAGCATTCCATAAGAATATTCTTGATAAATATAGCAATTTTATGCAAATATTTTAATATATTCTGCTGTTTACCAATATTTTTAAAATATTTTATTTTATAAGGAAAGAGAGAGAGAGAATGGGTATTCCAGGATCTCCAGCTGCTGCAAATGAACTTCAGATACTTGTGCCACTGCTTCTGGATTTACATGGGTACTGATGAATCAAACCCTGGCCATTAGGTTTTGATGGGAAGTGCTTTAACCACTGAGATATCTCCCCAGCATTCTGCCAATGTTTTAACTAAAGCATTGGCCCTAATAATACTTACCTGAATTTGCAAATCTACAAAATGTGTATACATGCTCAATCTTTGTTGGCATTGAGTATCATGATGTTAAGAAGTGCAAAATAGACATTAGAGGGCTGGAGAGATGGCTTGGTGGTTAAGTGCTTGCCTGTGAAGCCTAAGGACCCCAGTTCGAGGCTCAATTCCCCAGGACCCACATTAGCCAGATTCACAAGGAGACACATGCATCTGCAGTTCGTTTGCAGTAGCTGGAAGCCCTGGCGTGCCCATTCTCTCTCTGTCTGTTGCTCTCAAATAAATAAATAAAATAAACAAAAAAAATTTAAAAAATAGACGTTAGAGAACTAGCTTGGATCCTAATTAATACATGTAATCTGTTCTCTGCATCAGGATTTTCAAAAAGTCAATGTTATTGAAAGAATGTAGGCAATCAGAGATTTTGTTTATTGGATATTGGAGCTGAAGGAATAAAAATTTCTGTTTTGCACATTTAGCTTCTACCACTTAAAATAAGAAACATCACAAGTGTGAGGGAGAAACCAATAAGTAAAATTTAAAACACAATAAAGTTTCTATGACTGAATGATATAATGGAAAAGTCTAAGAAGACCAAGTGATATACTGGAATGAAGCCTATGAAAACACATTTGCTCTGCAGTTTTTATAGTTAATCATAGAAAATAAAACTTCCTTTACTGATCAGAGCAATTCATACTTATTTTTAAATCTAATAAGTATAAACTTGAAATTACATTTCTAATTTTTTTCTCTTAGTGTATAGTATACATACTTGTGAAATATGACAGATTAAAAATAAACAAGGAGTTAGAACTATTTCCTGATCAATATTAATTGAGAAATTATCAATGCTACAGCCAAGAAAGAAGATGAAAAGCCTACCAGACTTTGAACGTTTTTACACAGTCTAAGCAGGCAATGATTTTCAGTGCTTTAAGGTTCTAAGCATAACCAAGCTTTTCAGATTTGCATATCACATAAAAATGATAATGTGAGCACAGAGATGATCATAGACATGATTGGAAAACTTTAGAGTTCTAAAGATTAAGAGCTCAAGGATAAGAAACAGTTACATTGAGTTTTAGTACTTCAGTCTTTATATTTATAATGTGGTTCCCTATTTATAGGTTTATTTAGTAATAGATTTTAAGCATCTGTTATTTTCCAGGATGATAACAAGTGATATGGAAGAAGGAGTACAAGATTTCCAACATACAGAAGAAAAGAAGAAAGTGATTTTAGCAATGTCAGTATGAATGGAAATGAATAAGTGATGGTATGAAATAAAGAGACATAATAAATTAGAAGGAAATAAGATAGATTTGTAAGTCTACATGTAACAATTGCAAATATATTTTTAATTTTTATTTATTTGACAGAGAGAGAGAGAGAGAATGGGCATGACAGGGCCTCCAGCCACTGCAAATGAACTTCAGACGCATATGCCCCCTTCACATCTGGCTAACATGGGTCCCAAGGAATAGAACTGAGGTCCTTTGGCTTTGCAGGCAAACACCTTAACCACTAAGCTATCCCTCCAGTCCACAATTTTAAATATCTACTGTTAAAGAATTATATGTTAAATTTCCACTGGGGTGTTTTTTTTTTTTTAGTTATTTTATTTTATTTATATTTGAGGTAGGGTCTCACTCTAGCCCAGGCTGAAGTGAAACTCATTTTGTAGTAACAGTCTGGCTTCAAATTCATGTGAGACCCCTACCTTTAAATATATTTATTTTATCTTACTTATGAAAGAGAGAGATAGAGAGAGAGAAAGAGAGAGAGAGAGAGAGAGAGAGAGAGAGAGAGAGAGAGAGAGAATGTTTCTTCCAGGGCCTCTAATCACTGTAAACAAACTCCAGATGCATTTGCCACCTTGTGCTTATGGTTTACATGGTTATTGGTGCATCAAACCTGGAGCAAGCCACTTAACCACTAAGCAACCTCTCCAGCCCAAATTTCCACTTTTATTTGTATAGAATATCATGTGAAATTAGAATCATCAGGTTCAAATTTTAGTTTTTCATCCTAGCCGAAGGGTCTTAAAGCAAATAATATCTACTAATGTTAATTCTCACATTAATTAGACAGTAATTCATATCTTTATGCATGTGAATGATAAATTAATATGACAGCATTTGCAAAATTATTTAGCAGAACATGTTTTAAAATGAAAAGTCATAAGCAATGTTTGCTCTTCTGGTCAGATACACAATGGAACCATGGGCTTGTTTTTACACTTTTTAATTTTTAATTAATTAGATAATTAGATGAAGTACATTTTTAAACTTTAGTCATTAGGCATTTTTTTTTATTAAGTTGCTATTTTTTTATAAACAAACTCCTTCCCTCATAGCAACTCTTCCAGATAAGAGGACACCAATTTACATGAAATAATAGATGTGTTTTTAATTACTTATTTATTGTTCTATATCCTTGCCTGTGATGGATGATGCAACACAAGAATGCATTCTAAATCACATCTTAATTAATGCAGACATAAATTTTGTTGCATAAATATTTTATCTAGGGTGGTGTTGCAGGTATCTTCCCCCTTTTATTTTAGTTCTCTTACAGCAAGATTGACTTGAGCAAGGAAACCTACAGTGATGTTTTTGGACTGGACTTTCTAATTAGCAGTAATAAATAAAATTAAGGTTTTTAAAAAATATCTCCCATTTTAATTTCATACGCTTTATGGTCCTCTTATAAAGTTTAGAAATCTTATGCTTATTCTTCCCCAAAAATCCTTAAATTAAATTTTCCATGAAAAACACAACCTGTTGTGTTCCTACTTGATAGCCACTTCACAAAAATCCTATTGAGAAATATTTGGTTAGAGAAATGCTTTAAAATAAAAAAAATTAAAAGAATTATTATCTTTATTGTAATATTTATATATATTTACGAAAATTTTTATATAGTTGTGAAAAAAATTTGAAAATTCATGTAATTCTATATACATCTTAAAACATCATCGATACTATGTGACCCTTCTTGTCCTTGCATCCCACCAAAATAATAAAATACAGCTGTTTTAAGAAAGAGTTAAGAATCCTCTTCTTTAATGCCATATATTGGTCATGGTGATTTTTAGGCTTTGTAAGTAAACTTTCCTCTACCACCTAACAATGTGTTTGGATACTCAGAGCCCAGATATTAACCACATTCAATCAACTTGGGACATTTTGGAGTGTGTGGCCGGATAGAAGAGGACGGTCTCTGAGAAGGACAAGCTTTTAGGGTTATAGCCTAGCCTTAGTTCCTCCTCTATCCTCCCCTGTTCCACTGGGGCGTGCAAAGGTGAACACCTCCACGTGCATCATGCCTCTGCCATGGAGCCTCCTGGTAGCCACCAGCCTAGCAAGAATAGCCCAACCCCATAGCCCTAACCCAAACCAAACCTTTTTCTTTCTTAAATTGCTTCTCGTCATCTATTTTCTCCACAGCAATGAAAGCTGTGTCTAATATAGGACATTGGAAGTGGAGTCACAGCTGTGGTAAACCCGACTGTAAGGTAAACAAATAAGGCTTTGGAGTTTGTTTTGTGGCAGGAATGTGGAAGAGTTTGTAGTCACAGGCTAGAGAAGCCCTAGAGTGTTGTAAGCAGAGCTGCGATGGAGCATAACAATGGAGTTCAGAAGAGTATCATGCAGATAAAATGCTGGTTGATGAAGAGTGTGCACACAAGATTTTAGAGGAAAATAAGGACTCCAAGGACAATTAGATTTGAAGCCATTATGTAACATTCAGTCAAAGTGTCCTTCTGAGTTCTGCCTATGTCATGAAACTTTGAATGGGGTTAAATTCAAAGCAATGAACTAATTTGATTAGAGGAAGACATTTTAAAGGAGCATATGATTCGGGCTGTAATATGGCTAGTGTTCCCTGCATTTGCCCAGATGTATAGTGAGACAGAACAGAAGGTAGAGAAGAAACATATATATATATATATGTAGTTTAGCAAGGAAGGAAATGTTAACCTACAACAGTTGTGTATAAAAATATGCAGTTTGGCAGTTAAAGGGACCGGAACCTGATTAAAGTTTTGGACATGTTGGAAAGATGTTTTCAGGCAAGGTAGCTAATGATGAGTAAAAATAGTGCAGTGTTTGTGAACAACCTAAGACTTTGCCCTGTAACCACAGGAAGGATGTCCTGAGGGGAAGAATCTGTCCTTCTAGAGCTCTAAAATGTACAATAGAAACTGGTCTGAGAAGCGCTGTAGAAGAGATACGTTTGGGACAGGGCTGGCTAAGGAGGAGCTCAGTCTCAGAGGCCTACAGAGTCCACTGTAGCTATGGTTTAAAGGGCTCCTGCCTACGTCTGTAACTGGTATCCAATGGTAGCTTCATTCACGTAGAACTGCATTTTCAGGCTTGTAAGGTACATAAGCTCATGGAGATTTTTTCAAGGTTCCAGAAATCTGCTGAGGGCAGGTAATATGTCCTAGAGTTTGGTCATGGTTATGTTGACCACCCTATGTATAATACTGTGTAAGATGGGCTGGGTGGATGGCTTAGCAGTTCAGGCATTTGCCTACAAAGCCAAAGGATCCAGATTCCCCAGGACCCACATTAGCCACATGCACAAAGGGACACATGCATCTGGAATTAGTTCGTTTGCAGTGGCTGGAAGCCCTGGTGCACCCATTCTCTCTGTCTCTCTCTCTCTGTCTCTGTCTCTCTCTCTCTGTGTGTCAAATAAATAAATAAATAATATTTTTTTTAAAAAATAAAACTGTGTAAGAGTAGTCTGACTTGAGTGGAGACCCTGACATTGGAGGAATCAGAACTATGGAATCAGCAAAGATAGTTACAGCTCCTAAGTGCAGCAGCCAAAGAGAGAAGCCACGTGCACTATAGGCAGAGTCTGATAGAAAAGGATATGCAGGGCTAAGGTCCCCCAAAACTGGAGATACTGGGTATGGATCTGTGGGCGGTGGTATTTGACCTGCTGGTTTTCAGAAAGTCTTATTTGTTCTCATCTTTTCTCTGTTATCCCCTCACCCCTGTTTTGTCAAGGGAATGTTTACTCAGTACCACTATATATTGCAAATACATAACTTGTTTTTAGTATTTTCTGGGGCTCACAGCAAACGTTTGTCTTAACTCTTAGCAGAGACTTGTATTTAAAACTTTTAAACAATTTGGAGACTGCAACACTGGGTATTCTTTTGAAATCAGATTGAATTAATTTCTCTATATGTCCAACATCTTGTGGGGCCAGACTCAAAGTGTTATAGTTAACTAGCATTACATATGTGTGTGTGTGCGTGTGTGTGTGTACACATACAGTTAATATTAGTTATCTATAGTTAACTAACATTAACTATATTTTCCTCAAACTCCTGGGTTCAGACACTTGGTCTCTACCTGGTATCCCTGTTTGAGGATATTGTGAAACTTTTGGAAGGAAAAGCCTAATGAACATAGTAAATCTCATAAGGTGGTTGGACCTTGAGATATAAGGGATGACTCTATTTTTTGTCTTTTCTCTGCACCCTGTTTTGCTGAGATGTGTGAAAGTGAAGAGTCCCAGTCACATGTTCCCACCAGCACTGATCTGCCTAGACCTATAACTTCCTTAACCGGATAAACTGGACCCTCAAATTTTCAGCCATAATAAATCCTTCTTCCCTTGAATTATTTCCTCAGCCATGTTCTCAGAGAAATAATATGCAAATAACATAGTAACTTTATTTACACAGTTGCCTGCAACTTTCATTAATTTTCAGTGGCTTCCTTTTCTCAAAAATGCCCACTCCCTTCAAAATTAATGACTTCCGTGTCAAAAACTTAGCCTTGCTGATTGTATTTTTTTGAATTTTATTTTTATTATTTATTGGAGATTGGGAAAAAAAGAAAGAAAGAAAGAAGGAAAGAAAGAAAGAAAGAAAGAAAGAAAGAAAGAAAGAAAGAAAGAAAGAAAGAAAGGAAAAGGAAATAAGGAAGGGAGGGAGGGAAGAATGAAGAAAAGAAGTAAGGAAGGGAGAGACAGATAGAGAGAATGAGTGTGTCAGGGCCTCCTGCCACTGCAAAGGAACTGCACATGCATGAGCCACATTGTACATCTGGATTATATGGGTCTTGGAGAATCAAACTTGGGTCCTTAGGCTTAGCAGGCAAGCATCTTAACCATTAAGCCATGCCTCCAGTACTGATACTCAATTTTATAAACAAGTAAAGGATCGTTATTTTCCCCAATAGCATATTAGAAAATTCTGAGTTTTCATTGCTTATCTTACTATATCCTTCCTCTATCAAGGATAACTTATTGAAATCTTCTACTAATTCATGTGCTCAAATACCATGTAGTATATTAATATAACCTTTACAAAATAAGTTTTCATGGGTTATTATTAAGCAAAATACATATCTACTAACATGATATACTAGGGCAGTTATGCATGTTCCATTTTTTTCTTATCTAATATTTTTTTCCATGTTTCAAGGTAGGGTTTTGCTGTATCCCAGGCTGACCATGAATTCATTATATGGTCTCAGGGTTTCTTCGAACTCATGGTGATCCTCCTACCTCTGCCTCTCCAGTGCTGGGATTAAAGGCATGCGCCACCACGCTCAGCTTCTTAACTAATTTTTAACTTCACCTTTTTTTTTCCTTTTAACCTATGTACATTCCTCATCAGTTTAAAGACAATTTACTATTCTCCAAATTTGTTCTGATGTCTGCTCTCACCATTCCTTTGATTTCTAGTTCATGCTCTGAAAGCTCCACCACTGCATGCAGGCTTGTTCTCTAACCAAATCGGAGAAAATTGAAAATTTCCCAAAACAAGAAGTTTTATTACTCTTTCCCTTTATATATTTTTGACACTTTATACTTACTATTGAATTTTTACTGAGTGCATGAGTCAATGAAAATATGAGATGTACATACATCAAACACGCACTCACACACAGACAAACACACACTCACAAAAATAATTCTCGGGACTTGAGAGATTATTCAGTGGTTAAAATACTTTCTTGCAAAGCCTTATGGCTCAACTTCAATTCCCTAGTACCCATAGAAAGCCAAAAGAAAAAAAGAAATGGTGCATGCATGTAGAGTTTGTTTGCAGCAGCTGGAGGCCCTGTTGTGTCCATTCTCTCTGTCTTGTCTCTCTTATCTCTACCTCTCTCTTACTGAAATAAATAAATAAAAATATTTTTACTGTCCAAGTTTTGATACCTAAATCATATCACACCATACGAGTGATGGCAAATTATGTCAGTCAAGTTAATGAGACTCAGGTGGCTTCTGTATCTATGATGGTATGTCTGTAAAGATTAGCATTTGATTTGATGTAGTAAATCATATTTTTCTTTCGCTTACATAGGGGCATCTTATGGACTGTTGAAGCTTACTTCCTAAAACCAACCAACCAAACAAAAGTATACATGAAGAGAACTATATTTTCTCTTTGCCCTTTTCCCTGAAGACACTCTGCTCATTCACGTGGCCTGTTCAAATGTTAGATGGATCTTTTGTAATAGCAAGGTAAGGTTAACTAGGTGAGCATTCAAATAGAAGCCAGCCACTGTGTCACAAACAGGGTTAGTGCTTGAATAAATTAACATTGTTGATAACTGACATACAATTACTAAGCTCTCAGGTGCTTTTAGAGTAATATGTCCCTGTTGGTAAAGAATACCAGATATAGTTTATTTTTAGTGTCATACCTCAGGAAAAGTCAGTTGCATATCATTATGTAAAAATTTAATTAGAAGAGATGTGGATTCTCTTTAATTTGTTCATTTTCATATTTATTTACTTATTATTTGATAGTGACAGACAGAGAAAGAGGCAGAGAGAGAGAGAGAAAGAGAGAGAGAGAGGGAGAGAGAATAGGCACACCAGGGCCTCCAGCCACTTCAACTGTATTCCAGATGCATGCGCCACCTTGTGCATCTGGCTTACATGGGTACTGGAGAATGGAGCCTTGAACCAGGATCCTTAGGCTTCACAGAGAAGCGCTTAACCACTAAGTCATCATTCCAGCCCCGTTCTCTTTACTTTTTATCAAACACAATAGAAATCTATTAAATATTGACATGAGAAAGATAGATTCAGTAAGCAAGAAGTAGGATCTGCTGTGCATTTGATAATTTGAATTTCAGACCAAGAGAAGTAACTGAATTTTTAGAATCAGTTACTTCAGTGAGAAATCTTGGGCTTTCAGTGCTATTCTATATTGTAAATAAGTCTCCTTACATGTAGGATAAGTTTCAAATTTTGTCCTTCTTACAGCCAAAAATAATATATAATGTCTAGTACACAGCTTTGGTTTGGGAGAAAACTTACTTTTTCTTTCATGCTCTTACTCTGGTCCATTTACTCTAGGACATGAGAAGTTCTTAGTTTTGAGTGGGATTCAGAATCAGAAAGAGCTCTGTGGGGTGGAGAGATGGATGAGCAGTTAAGGCACTTGTCTGTGAAGCCTAAGGACTCATATTCAATTCTCCAGGTCCCACATAAGCCAGACACAGATACAGACACACAGTGACACACGTGCGTGCAAGGGGGTGCACAATTCTGGAGTTTGATTTCAGTGGCTGGAGATCCTGGTGTGACAGTCATCTCTCTCTTTCTTTCTCTCTCCCGTCTCTTTCTCTCACACACATAAAAAACAAAAGCAGTCTGTTGGGCTTGCTTCAAAAAAAAAAAAAAAAAATAGAAGAAAGAAGAAAAAATAAGAAGAAAGAGAAGAAATGGCTCTATACTCTGTAATTGGACTCATGCAATGTAAAAGCTGTTCTGCTCATTGGGCACATGATTCCACATATGCAAAGGTATTTCAAAACAAGTTTCACATTAGTAGCAGATAGGGATGCTTTGAGGGCACTAGGCAGGTCTCTCTATGGTGATTGATGGAATAATCATTAGAATTTTGGAAAAAACAAAATCCCCAGCTTTCCCTATATTTAAATACTGTCCTGGGGTAGGGAAATGGCTTACTGAATAAAGGTGCTTGTTTACAAAGCCTGCTTGCTTGTGTTCAATGCCTCAGTACCCACATAAAGCCAAATGCACAAAGTGGTACATACGTCTTTGCAGGGTCAACTTCATTTGCAGTAGCAAAAGGTCTTGGCATGCTCGTTCTCTCTTGCTTGCTCTTTCCAAAAGTAAGTAAATAAAAATATTAAAAATAATATCCCAAATAACTTTTGCTATGCTCTAAAACTTTCATAGAACATGATTATTTAATCATGCAATCAAGTTTCTATGTGATCATCATGACTTAGGTTAGCTGTTTACTGTACCATCCATCCAGTCATGAAGTAGGAAGTGTACTGAACTGCTCAATATTAAATGAAGAGATGCTAAGAATTCAGTAGTTGCTGAAATAAGAAGCCATTGTCAGTGAGGAATAATCTTGTCCACATACTCATGTACTAGTGTTTTGACATTGAGTACCCAGACTCCAGTACTAAATTCTTGTTTATAAACTATCCAATTTGTGTCAATTTCTAGTAGCCAAAATGGACTATGACATACATAGAGGAGAAAAGTATGCACCACATATATAGTTCATTCCTCTTTGTAGGAAAAAAAATATTTATTTTATTTATGCCTAAGATATTTCTATAATAATAGAATTAAGACATTGTTATTATATTTAGTTGGAGGTTAAATATACTATGAACTATGTATCCAGGTTCTAATTTGGCAAGTTGTGGACTTGTGATGGTTAATTTTACCTTAACTTGACCGTGTCATCAAAACTGCCTAGAAATCCAGGTTTTCGTGATCCAGAAATTAACATTTGAATTGATACAGATCAAATTTCTCACTGTGGCCTTGTATCACCCAACCTGTTCATGTTCAGTGTATATTTCCCTCGGCATTAAACTGACAATACAGGAATTCCTTTTCATAGACATATGGAATGTAATTACAATTGATGTCACTCACTGACTTTCCTGGGGATCCAGTTAGTTCACAGATGCAATTCGTGAGCCTTCTCAGCCTTCATCAATATGTATCAACCCCTATGTCTATACTATTTATCTTTTTAGTTTCCTTGGAAATCTCAGGGTAATAAGACAGGCTACTAGACTATTGTTTGGACATTGAATGACTAGATCAAGGAAACAGCATATTCTACCTGCATATCTCTACAAGTATGGTTTGTTCTCAGAACCCAAAACTTTACTCTAATTCTTTAGCTTTGAACTAGAATGAAGATTGCTGATTCTATTCCGCAGCTGCTTTTCTTCCTTGTCCCCAGCCTATTTCTTATCCATAGCAGTGTCAGCATCTAAAGTTATTATTATATGAATTATGTGAGTTTGTAGTACTGGAGGAGTGGGGGAGCCACTAGATTTCAGATTTCAGTATAATTCTTGGTACCGCCTCCAAATATATATCTGAATAATTTGCAATAAACCTAGTCTCAAATAATCAAACATTTATATTTCAGAAAAATAAACATTTGTATCACCTTAAAGTTAAAACAAATAAAAAGATAAGCTTCGTTTATACAACTTGAGTGTTTTTTTCAAAGTAATTATTTTGCTTCTTTCCAAAGTTAGTTAACATCCTATTACCTTGTCATTCAGCAGCATCTCCAAATTAACTAATAATAACTCCAAATGATAAACTAGAAGTTGGGTGCGTTATTAATTTTAGAAGCATAGAATATTCATGAGCTATCTCATTGCTATTCTCATGTATTTAAAACTGACTTAATAACTACTTTTGGAGAAATAATTGACTTGGTCATTCAATCTGATCATGCATTAGATGGTTATTAAACCCAGACACTTGTCCACAAAATTCAAATATCCAAATTCCATTAAAATTAACATGTGGGTAGGCATAGTGGTGCACACCTTTAATCCCAGCACTCAGGAAGCAGAGGTAGGTGGATCACCATGAGTTCGAGGCCACCCTGAGACTCCATAGTGAATTCCATGCCAGCCTAGGCCAGAGTGACACCCTACCTCAAAAAATCAAAAAATAAATGTGAAATCAGCCTCCTATTCATAGCATAATTGTGCTATTTTGATAAGTGTATCATAATATAAGTATCAGATGGGAATCTACAAATATGGGTTTTCATTATTAAGAAACATTTTTGTCATAAGATTACAGTTTTTTAATCCATAGTAAAAAAAATCCTCATAAATTCAGAAAACTCTTCAAATAATTTGACGGAGTCACAATATTGAATGTCCTATGATATTTAAAGGATTATTTTTTTTTCAATGGATCAAAATAGGGCCAGTAAATAGCTTAATGTCACATGAAATAACAAGCAATATATGTATGGGGTTTCCACTTTATAAGATAGCACCTTGCTGAGGAAATGATCATGTTCCTTTCATTATTAATAAAACTCCCATTTCCCAGTGAATAATTAACATAGAATTCATTCACTCATCATTACTTTTACAAGCACTTTCAGTGTCTACTACCTATAAAGCCTGTGGTACATTTTGTAAACATGAAAATGAATGAACTAAAAATGCTAACCATTTAAGTTTTATTTCAACTGGAAAGATACTTGAAATATTTATTACTAATTATGCTTAGGTTTTTCTTTTTAAAGTCCCATTCTGGTGGAACACTTGTAGGAAATATCTGAACTGTTGGAGACATAAAAATCAAGAGTTCAAAGCAATGAATTTGGGGCTGGGAAGATATCTCAGCACATAAAGACATTTGCTTGTAAAAGCATGAGTAAGCATGAGTGAAGTTCTCCAGCTACCCATATAAGGCCAGATGAATATCAGTTTGAAGAGAACCTGGAAAATACACACTCATAACTAAATAATAAAAAATAAACAAATAAATGAAATTAAAAAAAAAAAAACAGGAAAAAAAATACCACACTGTGACAACCTTGGAAAAATGCCCCAGGCCAGTCCACGGAGTCAGACATGGGTCCTCATGTATGTGACAGGTAGATAATAACTAAAGGGGAGCAGTGTAAGGAATAGAAGAAAGGTAGAGAAAATCACAGTTTATTAGACATGGCAAAGAAGGTCCCTGGGAGTTGAAGAGACCTGTGAAAAGTTTAGTTGAGGGTAAGAAAACTGTCTAAGTGTCCAGCTTATTGAGAATGAAGAAAATATATGCTGGAGTTTGAGTTCTGATCTAGGTAGCAGATAGATACGGCAGGTGATTATAGATTATTAAGAATTCTGAATTCCGGGCCTGGAGAGATGACTTAGCACCTAAGGCACTTGCTTGTGAATCTTAGGAATTCAAATCTCCACGTCCCATGTAAACCAGATGCAACAGCGATACGTGCACACAAGGGGACACGCGTGTTTGGAGTTCGTTTGTAGCGGCTCAAGGCCCTGATGCAGCCATTCTCTCTCCCTCTCTCTCCCCTTTCTGTCCCTCTCAAATAATTTTTTTAAAAAAATATTAAAAATAATCATTAAAGGAAAAAAATTCTGAATTCCACTTAAGATGGGTTTTAATATAACCCAACTATATCAGCGTATGAAATATATTAGACCACTCACTGCTTCTTTTTTCATTGTGGCCAGTTGAATTTTGTTTCCAGATGCAGTATTGTCTGACTGCTGGATGACTCACATGGTACCCAGGAAATTAAGGATGGAAAATCTTGAAAGACATGAAAGACAGTGAAGAGAAGTTGTCCCTATTCACACAAATAAACCCACATTTCTCCAGTGATGAAAGGAGTCTACTAAAGTCACCATCTCGTGGTGGATGACGGGGGTCTGATGATTCTAGAAGTGGTGAGTAGACGGTAATAGTTGTAAAGGGCATATTGTTGTGGCTGTGAAGTCTCCTGCATTCAGCCAGGGTCTCTTCATGTTGACCTAAGAGGAATGCTGACCCACTCACAAAACAGATGCCCGTGACACCGTGTCTTATTGCAAAGATAGTTCCCCTTTCTACCTTCGCATGTTGCTTTTGTCTCATGCATGCCTTCCAACGTATTCCTGTTGCAGTGTTTGCTTTCATCATAAGTCACTTACACTGGGGGTTTTATGTGTTTGTTTTCCACCTCTCTGATAAAATACCTGAGGAAAAGAAAGGAGGAAAAGCTCACGATCGCTGAGCATCTGCTCCATGGCACTGAGACCTGTGCTGGAGCAGGGAGGTTGTGGCAGAGGGTCAGGGAATAGGAAAGTCGCCTCCCTCCTGGCAACCTGGCGTCAGTGGTGGAGGGTTTGGAAACAAGATACAACCTTCAAAGCATACCTCCAGTGACCTGTTTTCTCCAACCATTCTAGCCCTTTGTGCATGGGGTTCAGAGCCATCCCCATCCAATCAATTCTCAAGTGTCAGCTGCTGGGAAGGGAGCCTTCAACATATGGACCGTTCTTGGGGGATTCTTCACATCCTAATCATAACTGATCCCTTCATCTAGAAAATGCATCTTTTGTTATTTATTTATTTTTTTATCAGTTATGTACACAGTATATGCAGTCAAGCCTCCTCCCTCTCTTACTCCCTCCACAGGGACCCTCCTCATTGGGGATTGTGGGTTGTGCACTGTGGGGGTAGCCATCAGTTATGGGGAAGAGGCAATGTCTCTGGGCACAATGTCCCAACATGTGGCTCTCACATTCTTTCTGCTCCCTCTTCCGCACATTTCCCTGAGCAATTTTGGGTTCATTTTAGGTCCGCTTCAGTGATGATGAGTTCTTGGGAGACTCTGTGTCTCTGGATCTCCGGTTTGGTAGGAGTTGAGTGTTCTCTGTGTCTCTCTCCTTCACCCTTGTTCTGGTACCAGGTTCACCAAGAAAGCACCACTCTTGCTTATTTCCCCAGTTACTCTTAGTTTCAGCAGGGGCCCTTTTGAGGTGTAATGGGCTGATTCTCTCCTTAGGACCTGCACCCATCTGAAAAATAGAAGCAAAGAGAGTAGTTATTTTGTACATTCAGCTTCATTGAGCTATACCATTACATGTAAATGCATGCCCCTTATGGAGGTTTACTTTTTTGTTGTTTTAACTTTTTATTGACAGCTTCCATAGTTATAGAAAATAAACCATGATTATGCCCTCTTCTCTCTTTCTATCCCTCTCAAAATCCACCCTCCATCATATCCCCTACCCCTCTCAATTAGTCTGTCTTTAATATTGATGGAGCTTTTTTTTACCCTACTATGTTTTTAATAACATATTTTAATAAGCATTAGAGTTGTTAAATTTCAATTTGGTAATTCCTATGCATGTGAAGTTCCAAGAGATTGCATATTCTTATTTATTTTTTTGTTTCATAGAGAGAAACAGAAAGAGGAAGCAGAAGATAGAAAGAGAGAATGGGTGCACCAGGGACTCAAATCACTGCAAACAAACTCCAGATACATGTGCTATCTTGTACATCTGGCTTATATGGGTTCTGTGGAATTGAACCTTGGTCCTTAGGCTTCACAGACAAATTCTTTAACCATTAAGCCATCTCTCCAGAACAAGATTGCAGATTTTAAAATAAATAATTATTTATATGCAATCAGAGAGAAAGAGAGAAAGGAGAGAGGTAGGAGAGAGAGAGAGACAGAGAGAATGGACACACCAGTGCCTCTAGCCACTGCAAACCAACTCCAGATGTATGTGCCACATTGTGCATCTGGCTTATGTGGGTACTGGGGAAATTGAACCTGGTTCCTTAGGCTTTGCAGGCAAGTGCCTTAACCACTGAGCCATCTCCCCAGTCCAAGATTACATATTATGCATAATACTTAGAATTTCTTGTGAAGTACTAAGTCAAATAAATTGAATAAAATTAATTAATTAATGAGCAAGGATTCACAATTCATAATATTTGTGTATATACATATGTATTCACATATTGGCCTTCTTCTGGGCACCTGACTATATGACTATAATAACACAATATCCACAGACTTCTCACAAACTTTTTTTTTTTTTTTTTTTTTTAGGTGTAAGGATGTAGGGTCTCACTCTAGCTCAGGTTGACCTGGAATTCACAATGTGTTCTCAGGGTGGCCTTGAACTCCCAGTGATCCTCCTACCTCTGCTCTCAAGTGCTAGGATTAAAGGTGTGTGCCACCACACCCAGCTCACAAACATTTTTGATAACATACTGAATTACCTACCATTTCAATGGCTTTATAAATCTACAAGAAATTACTTTATGTCCTAAACAACATCACAAATAGATGTTGAAATGTTAAATTAATGCACATTTATATGCATATATACATAGTCATAGAAAGCAAGTAAAGACAAAAAAGAACATCAAGCGTGGTCTGCATAAAAGCAGATGCTACCTATATGTTTAGAGATACCATTGAAGGAGTATTTTATAGTGTATTTTCATTTGATTTGTAGCATTAACTTAACAATGTAACATTTGTCATAGTGAACTTTTCTGTGTAAAGACTGTGTAGAATTGTAAATTTCATTTGGAAGCATTTTTCTTTTCATCCTATGCTGTGGGTGAGAAGCGCAGGAGTAAAACCGCCTTGACAGTCTAATATAAGAAATACAAAACCAAGCGATGTACAGAGGCAGCAAAAGAAAAGCCATCAGCAAAAACTTTCTGAACAAAATGGTATGTGGACCTTGAATTATAAGTAACAGTTGTTAAAACAGAGGTATAGATATGGTTGTTCTGAACAGCATAGGACACAAAGAAGACAAGGCTAAAAAAATAACATGTGAGAAGTGTATTGTATTGTGTGTCAGAGCCCCAGCTTGTGTAAGAGTTTTGTATAATAGGGTTAGGATAAATATGAAATATTTTGTGTAACACTTTAAAATTAGTTCTTTGCATTCAAACAAGTTTTTTATTGAAGCCTAATTATTACACACACACACACACACACACACACACACGCACCTCCATCTTGGACTAGAGAGATGAGACTGCTCAGTACTTAAAGGCACATACTTGTCAAATCTGCCAGCTAAGGTTTGATTTCCAGTACCCAGATGCAAAAAGTGGGGCATGCATTTGGAAGTTTGTTTGCAGTAGCAAGAGGTCCTGAAACTCCCATTTATTTTCTCCCCCTTATAGAAAAAAAAAATATTTTTAAAGTCCTTCATCTCAAAATAAACTCTGTGTAACATTTCATCATTGTTATCCATTTCAGCAACATAAAGAAAAAAATTGAGCCGGGTGTGGTGGCACACACTCCCAGCACTTGGGAGGCAGAGAGTTAGGAGGATTATCATGAGTTCAAGGCTACCCTGAGACTACATATTGAATTCCAACTCAGCTTGGGTTACAGCTAAACCCTACCTTGAAACCCAGACCTCCCCCCCTAAAAAAAAAAAAAAAAAAGTTTTAAGTGTCCTTTGCTTTATCATGTTTAATAAGTTAAACAACACTAAGAGACCAAACATTTTATTAATAGTATGCCTGTAAGGAGAAGTAAAATGTAAATTCCTTGTGAATCTCTAAAACTCTATGAGTTCAAATAAGATTCTGTTTTATTTTTGCAGGACTATGAATTCTTTACTAATATATTTAAAATGTCATTCAAAAGTAAAGTACATCATATTTCCTTAAAATCCAGTCATTCTTCACCTGAAACAATGTTTTACATTTAAAAGAAGTATAAGTGAATAAACTTTCTGCTTGATTCGAATTACAAGAGAAACAAGGAACCCTACAATATATGAAGAAACATAATTTACCTTGACACAACATCATTATTTGTTAAGATGAATTAATAAACAGCACCTTTGGGTGCACACAATCCATTCAATTGCTGTCACTGTTGATTACAATATCTGTCTAAGCTGCAATAAACTGTGAATGCATTAATATATGGTAGAGCCTATTGTTTATTTAATGTGCAGCAATTACCACTTACTCATTCCACCAATCATGGCTGTTCGAGAGGGACTCAGCCTCTCTCATGCAATGCTTAAATGAACAAGGCCATCAGTCACACTTTATAAGGCTGCTCAGAACTATTATTTACTGAGTGGAGAAGCAGTCCTGATTTACATAGGTAACATAGAACCTTATTTATGTGACTCGTTTAGGAAAAAAAGAAAAGGAAAGCCACATTAATTGAATCTCATGATTATATTGGCTACTCATATCAATAACCAATGACAACTTTGAATGTTTTTTGTCACAAATATAATGTTCCTCACTTATATGTGGATTCATAAGAAAATTTTTTCAGCAACTAAATTATGCTTATGTTACCAATATGTTGATCACGTTAAATCCATTAATATTTTTATTTAAATTATGAACTTTCATTATTTTCTCTCATGTTTTATTACTATGATTTTATTTTCTGAAAATTAGGTATGTATGTATATATCTTTTTCTTTCTTTCTTTCTTCCTTTTTTTTTGTTTTTGGAGGTAGGGTCTTGCTGTAGTCCAGGCTGACCTAGAATTCACTATGTAGTCTCAGGGTAGCCTCAAACTCACGGTGATCCTCCTACCTCCTGAGTGTGAGGATTAAAGGCACGTGTCATGACACCCAGCAGATATTGTATTTTTATTAAAAGTTATGCCTATTATATATTTTTATCTCACATACTTTTAATGGATTGATTTAAATTTATGCTTGCTTTACATGTGCATGAATTTAATTTGTTTTCCACTTAAAACAGATTGTGACAACTTTAAGATGGTTATTGTAAGTTTTTGTTTGTTTTTTTTTTTAATGTGATTTTCCCTTGGGAGATGTGAACAAATATCTATCCACTCGAGATAGGGTACCAAAGACAGAACAGATGGGACAGTGAGTGGATTTATTGGAGTTACTTGGAGGCGTGTAAGTGAGGAGTTACAGGTACGTGGATGAATCTCAGGCATTGGAATCACTGGAAATTCCACCCCAGATTGTGTGATGACTGAAGAGCTGTGTCTTTGAAACTCAATGTATAACTGTTCCTGCTTAAATAACCTTGGGGAGGACTTTGGGAATCTCCTAATTGTAGGAGCTTCCTGAGCCTTGGAAGTTTACATTTACTGGGCTTTGTATGGTTTATTTCTTGACTCATATCTATTCTCCCTTTGGGGTGGTGTTTCTATTTATACGAAGGACCTATGCACCATGATCAATATAAAGAATTTATCTGTACAACATGTAAACCTAGAAGTCAGATCAGGAACATAAAATGCAAGAGAGGAGCTGAGACAAATATAGCACAAGGCAGACAGAAACAATAAACACATTAAAAAGCAATTTCTTCCTTATAAGTAATTAAATTAAGTATAGACCCATGGAAGATATCAGTTAAAATGAATGAATACCCAATTAAAATTTTTAAAAGTACATGATTCAATCATATGCTATCAGACACAGATTCTTTTTAAATCTAAGGATAAAAGTTTTGTAAACATGAAAGAAAAATAGAAAAACATATTCTGTTCAAGAAACAGACAGGGCTGGAGAGATGGCTTAGCGGTTAAGCGCTTGCTTGTGAAGCCTAAGGACCCTGGTTCGAGGCTCGGTTCCCCAGGTCTCACGTTAGCCAGATGCACAAGGGGGCACACGTGTCTGGAGTTCGTTTGCAGAGGCTGGAAGCCCTGGCGCGCCCATTCTCTCTCTCTCCCTCTATCTGTCTTTCTCTCTGTGCCTGTCACTCTCAAATAAATAAATAAAAAATTAAAAAAAAAAAGAAACAGACATACATGGAGTGGAGTCAGAATATATGAAGGAATTATCTTATAGAAATTTCTGAAGCTTAAGAAACTGATGGATAACCATCACCCCCCTGTCTGGATAACTGAATTACTACAAACTTGCCAAAAATATTCTGGATGTATCTGTGATAAACCTGTTGGATGTGATTAAAATTGGATTGGTAGGTGAATGAAAAAGATGGACATTTTTAATAAACCTCAGCCAATGAACTGTAGACCTGAAACAGAGAAAAAACCCCTGAGGTGAAAGGAACTCTACCAACCTGATTATTTTAACTTGGGTATTTATCTTTTATAACATTAAGACTAAGGAGTTTAATTCTAATATCTACAAGGACCTCAAAACAAGTAATTTAATATTTAGTAATGCAAGCAGACTCATGAACTTTAGAATTTTTTTGTCTATGTATGTATTTGAATCTCTTATATTCCATATATCTCTAGATTAGCAATAATATATATCTATGTTGATATTACCCTTGCATTTGAGTAAAATACAGTTTATTTTGACAAATAAGATTATGAAATCATACTTTTATAATTACTTTGTTTTAGCTATAAGTACTTATTTAGTTAAATATTTATATGCTCTTTATGCTCTGAATAAGCCAAGAATGAAGGAATCCAAGCCTTGCACTCAAACTATAAGCAAAATAGAATGATTATTTGGGAGATTGCAAAGACTGTGCAGAAGCAAGTATGGAAAAGAAAAACCAAGGTTCCTTGGAGTTCTGTCAGTGTTGACACATTTTTAAGATTTTCAAGGTGGGAATATCAAGTAAGCATATGAATTTAAAATTTATATTTAGTACTGGGCTATAAGTATAAGCTCTTGACACATGCATTTATATATATTTTAAATTATGAGACTAAATCATATATATACATATATGATAAGATGTATATGAGATGGATAACATAAGCTTAGAAAAACCTTGTAGGGGCTGGAGGGATGGCTTACTGGTTAAGGCATTTGCCTGCAGAGCCAGAGGACCCAGGTTTGATTCTCCAGAACCCATGATAGCCAGATGCATAAAGGGGCATACACATCTAGAATTTGTTTGCAGTGGCTAGAAGCTCTGGTGCACCCATTCTCTCTCTCCCTGTTTCTCTGTTAAACATAAAAATAAAAATACTTAAAAAATTTTTAAAAGAAATAACTTGTAGGAATTAGAGAGCAAGTCTAAGGAAATGATATCTAAGAAATGTTAACATGCATAATGAGGACAGATTTTTGTAGATGTTCAAAAGTGCAAATAAGTATTGGAAATTGAACATGGATTTATCAACCTGCATATTCTTAGACCTGGAAATTTCAGTTTTGATACAATCATGCAGATACTTACAAGAGAATAGGAAATAAGGAAAGAAAATGGAGGTTTTAAAATTTAACTATATTAGATTCTGTAAAGATTATCTTGGAAAAAAGTAGAATTTGGATAAAAAGTTGCAGGAGAACATCTATAAGAAAAGTCATAGCCTAGTTCCTTGAATACAATAGTCAAATGAAGAATGTCATTTTAGTTATGATATTTCTTAAGTAGAAACAGCTTTAAATCAGATTTTAAAGTGCCAGTTGTTAACGCCAATCAGTGATATTATGTGTTCTTATTTTGAATAAAAATAAAGTAGATGGAAGAAAGAAATGGCTGGAAAAAATGGTGTGCCTAAAACACAAATGCATTGTTATAGATAAAAATAAATTTATTCAGCTGCTTTGATGGGATATAAATACTAACAGGAAGAATAGTGTAACTTCCCATCCCTTCCTAGACATTTTGAAATCGCATGAGGCCATAATATCACTTATCTCTCAATTTCAAGGAATTCAAAAGCAAGGATCTTACAAATGTGCTTTACCCTGGAACCTTTGAAGATATAGACCAGACGTGTGATAGGGGTCAGTTATAAACAGTGGAGGAAGAGGGTCCATGCTGTCAGATCATTATCTATTAAAACGTAATAATTAATCATTTTAGAAAAAACTACTTTCAAATAGCAAAAAAGTATAATCTACGATCAATAAAAGGCAATTGTGATCAAAATGGAGAGCGCTGAGGGATCTTAATCTGAGATTTCCAAATAGATCAAGTGGAGGTTAGTTCAATATTTTCCAATATTATATGTATAGCAGAAATGAATTCTTGTAGTAATAATATACCCAAGGATTATATGTTATATAGGCAGCACAGAAGAATGATTGTAAATCTCCTTGTAGACCTACAAACCCTACAAATCAGTCTTTACTTTAGGTACCTGAGGGAATAAGCATATGATAAATATTCTGAACTCACTTCCCAATGTCTTGATAAATGATGCCATTTATCACCACTAATGAGGCCTAACAGAATGAAATTAATTACCTTGCAATCATGATCTGAATTAAGGATCCAGGTCATGTGATTACATCCGTAGAACACTGACCAATTGTGATTATTTTTGATGAGACATTCAATTCTTAAGTCTTCAGCAGGACGTCTGCAGTGTCCTATAAACTAGTAGAGACTATAGAGCAGTTCACCTAAATGGTTATTCAGAGTTCCTTTGTGCTGCCTCTTTGAAGTGTAATATTGATGGGTTAGCAAATGACCCTCTATGGAATACTAAGCAGCTTATATATAATTATATTATATGTTCATCTGTATATTTAGTATTTATGTGTTTATGTTTGCAAAGGTACAACTTAATATTTGGAGAAAGAGAAACATCATTTATGCTGAACATTTGTAATTTATGTATTAATGAAATTCAATTGATATAAATGTTAGACAAAATTAAACTTATTTCTCATGTACATATGCTGAGATACCAGGAATTGTCGCTTTTTTCCAAGAAATAGTTTTTAGACATTGGAGATCCGAACATTTGAAAATGTTTACAGTTGAAAATATAAAAATATAAAAAATCCAAACACTTTTCACCCCAGTAAAAAGAATTCCACAAGCCAATTATGAATGGAAATATTTAAAATAATAATTTTTAACTCTGAGAAAATATAAAACTACATAAGGAAAATATCTAATGATTTGAATGAACTAGTGAAATATAAATACTATAACATGAGCACTTAATCTGTTTTTAATGACCTAGCATATCCTGCTTTCCTCAGAAAATGATTCATTTTTGTGTCATTGAGAGTGATATAAAATTTCTGCTCAATATGTTTTATTTTTTTAGAAAATAGGTGATTCAAATAGGATTTATGTGGAGTTAGAGCCTTTTCCTACTGGTGTTAGAACAAATTTGTTTTTATTTTATTTTTAAAAAAATTCATTTATTTGTATTTATTTATTTGAGAGCAACTGACAGAGAGAGAAAGAGGCAGATAGAGAGAGAGAGAATGGGTACACCAGGGCCTCCAGCCACTGCAAACAAACTCCAGATGTGTGTGCCCCCTTTTGCATCTGGCTAATGTGGGACCTGGGGAATTGAGCCTCAAACTGTTATCCTTAGGCTTCACAGGCAAGCACCTAACCACTAAGCCATTTCTCCAGCCTTTTATTTTATTTTCTTAAACTATTTTTATCTGTTTATTTGAAAAGGATACAGAAGGGGTCAGACAGAAAGGGAATGAGTATAGGCATGTCAGAGCCTCTTGTTACTGCCAATGAACACCAGACATATGGGTGTCTTTGTGCATCTGGCATTAAATGGGCACTGGAGAATTGAAGCAGACATGTCATGTTTTGCAAACAAGCACCTTTAAACACTGAGTCATCTTTCCAGCCCTCAAACTTATTATTGTTTATTTTCATTATTATTATTAGTTATGTACACAGTGTGTGCACAGCCATGTTGGTGCCATCATTAACCTCCTCCCTATGCTCCCCCTTCCGAAGGGACCCTCCTTGTTGGGTAATGTGGGTTGTGCATTGTGGGTTAGCTATAAGTTATAGGTAAAAGGCAATATCTCTGTGCATAATGTCCCACCACGTGGCTGTAACAATCTTCCCGCCCCCTCTGCCATGAATTTCCCTGAGCCATGTTGCGTTCTTCTTAGGTCTACTTCTGTGATAAGGTCTTAGGAGTCTCTGTGTCTCTGGATATCCGGTTTGGTAGTAGTTGAGTGTTCTCTGTGTCTATCGCCTTCACCTTTGGGCTGGTACCAGGTTCACCAAGAAAGCAGCACTATTGATCATTTCCCTAGTGGCTGATTCTCTCCTTGGGATCTGCGTCCACCTGAAGAAGAGAAGCAAATTCTGCAACGGAGAGTGAAGTCAGCACTAGATAACTCAAACTTATTTTTAATACTTCAAAAATATTATACCATTAGATTCAGGGCACTTAATAAATAATATTGGAAAATCATTTTGCACTGGGCTTGCTAGAGAGCATATTGGTCAGTCTAGTCCTGAAGAAACTGTAGAATGAGGATCACCATCTCAAGGCCAGCCTGGGTTGCATAGAGAGTTACAGAATCACCCAGCTTAGCTTTAATTACAGTTTCTTGCACAGACAAAAGAAGAAGAAAGAAAGAAAATAAAAATAATCATAAAAAGAAATAACACTAAAACTTACAAACCACAAATTTTAAACTTCTATTATTTAATAAAAATCTATTTTAAAAATGTTTATTATTTTTACTTTTGGTAGAAAACATTTATGCATAATATGAAGTGTTTAAATGGATAGTGGCCAAGTTAGGGTAATTAGAATATGCTTAAACTTCAATTTTTATCCTTTATTCACTGTCACTACATCTAAAACAGCCTTATCTATTTTTTGAGCTATTATTTAATTACACTCCTACAGCTGTGCCATAGAACCCCAGAACTACTTTTTCTATGTGAATGTCACATCTAACCTCATTGTCACAAGTGACCTCGTCAGAACTCTCTTGTGATTTTCCACCCTCCTCTCCTCAGACCTTGATGAACATTCCTTTTCTATAGATACTTATGAGATCAGATTTTAGGGTTCTATTAAAAATCCTATCCCACAGCCTTAGTTGTTACCCAACATAAAAACAGACTAGAGGAAATGAAGAGAAGTTTCTTAGAAAATGTAAAGTGACCAATACATACATGCAAAAAATGCTCAGTATCTCTAATCGCTAGGAAAATGCATAATCGCCAGGTGTGTTGATGCACACCTTTAATCCCAACACTCAGAAGGCAGATGTAGGAAGATTTCTGTGAGTTCCAGGCAAGGCAGGGACTACAGAGTAACTTCCAGTTCAGCCTGTGCTAGAGTTAGGCTCTACCTCAAAAATCCCCTCCCCCAAAAAGAAAAAAAAAAGGCGTAATAAAATGACAATAAAATCCATTATAGCCTGGTTAAAATAGCTGTTATCCCAAAATACCAAAGTAACAGATGATAGACAAGCTTCCATGAACACCAGCTGTTATCTCCCCCTAACTGACAAAAATATCACCACGGAATGCCAAACTTGAGAACTCTACATATTTCAAGTAGGATGGGTACAAACAGAACCACATCGAACCATAATAATAAGCACATAGAAATGTAAAATAAAACAAAAGTCTTCAAAACACTTACATGAAAAAAAAGAAACTGCACTCATGAATATTTGAGTACTCTGAGGTTTTTGGTAGACGTGTTATGCAATGGCAGTCAACTAAATATCTCACTGTAACTCAGAATACATTTGTAAACTAGATCTGAAACATAGTCAAATAAGAAGACAATGCCCAAATAGAAGTCAACTCACTGACCATAGATAGCAGCAATGAATAATCATAAAAATATGACAAATAGAAGTACAGACACATACCATGTGGTTTACAGACATATGACAGTTAAAAAGAGCAAATTATATAATAAAGCAATAAACTTAACCCGAACCTTGCAATGACTACAGCTGTTTGTGAGGGAAAATAAAAAATAAATAAGTAAATGAGAAATAAAGCTAAAGTAGCTCTTAGTGGAGCCTTCAATCTTAGAAATAACTTTCTAAACTTGAATGGGGTGACCCTCTTAGATTAGTTAAATTGTGCATATATGTTTTACAGACTGTGTATGTTACAGTTAAAAGTGAAAACATATTTTAAAAAAAAAAAACCAAAATATAACAAAACACTAATCTACGGCCTGGCAAGAGCTCAGCTGCTAAGACCACTTCATGGGCAATCATGAGGTCCTAAGGAGGCTTTAGACACCCCTTAACCTTTATTTCCAGGACCGACATAAACACCTGGCTTTGTCTTTATGTCTGTAAGTAACTGTACAGAGGAACACAGATTGGAGAATCCCTGGACCTAGAGAAAACATGTCAAGCTCCAGGATCAATAAGAGACGGTGGTTCAAATAGGAATGAGCAGAAGAGAGATGGAGCTGGACGCTCCATGCTCTGCTCTGGGCAATGCTGGTGAGCCCAGGGTGCGGCATGGGCACATGCATGAGTAAACATCACACGCACACCACACCACGCCACCCCACAACACCAAAGACAAAAAAAGTAAAAAGAAAAAGAAAAGAGAAACCTCCCTCAGTTTCATACTACTGTTACAAGAAGCTATCACAAAACATCCTCTTCATCTTAAATGAAACATGTTACCTTACATTTCTCTAGGGTTCAATTTCCAGACTACTTTTATTGAGCAACAATCTGGCAAGCACCTCCTGTTTCTTTATTGTGTCTCAACAATCTCCTCTGCAATTATTCTCATGTGCCACTTACGTTCTTTAATTCATAGCCCCCAGCTTCTTCAAAAACCAGAAACGGTGTGTGTATTTGACCATTCTTAGATCTTTACTCCTCCCTCTGACTGACCTGGGACGATATAGTCTTGAGTGTAAATTTCAATGGACCGAAAGGTGTTGAAGGGACTGGGAAACTCAGCCGTGGGCCTGGCTGCAGGGGCGACAGCAGAGATGAGCTGGAAGAGGAAGGCCGAATTTCAAGGTGTGCGATCTCGTCTCAAGACTTAGAGCACCCCTCGGGTCCAATGCAGGGGCAGTGAGAGGAGACCTGACGGTACAGTGAATGGGCTTCTGCTCCTGCTCCCTGGCTTCCGTGTGGCACCTTGGCTCATCCTGTCTTCTTTCTGCTGCGATCTTCCATTTCCCCACAGGTACGCAACAATGTGGAAGCTGACCATGGACTGGCCTTTCTAAAATTGTGACCCAAATCGTCTGTCTGCCTTTTACCTAGCTAGTCCTCTCAAGTACATGCCACTGCCACGACGTGAAGCCTGAGATTCTTCTTTTCTGCTACCTGTTACTACTTTATAGGACTCTTGGAACCACATGGTCTCAACAGGATAATCCTTTCAAATCCCCTTATTGTAAGGCCAGCTGATGAGCAAGGCCAATTCAGTTTGCAACAATAAGGTGCTCTTCCTGTAGAGCCTAACCTATTCATAGCTGGAATGTGAATGGAGTTAGGCTGTGAAAGTGCTCGGGACTCACTTTTCAACCTGAAGCACTTGGAATCGCTTGCCTGCCGACCATGTGTGAGGAGCTGATGCTGTCCTCAGCATGTGGTGTTGTTGCAAGCCTCCCTCTCAACAGGTGAGCCTTCTGAATACCGTTTTCAGGACCAAGGAAATTCCCACATCTTTGAACCATGTATTATAGATCAGGATGGTTTCCATTCAGTGTTCGATTCTCTGCTTGGCACCTTTTAACACTGTGAAAGCTGATGCAAATTTTATCAATATAAAACAGCTTAAAAACAAAGTGAGATGGGAAAGGACTTCCTGAACAAAACCCCAGTAGCTCAGGAAATTAAACATTTACTAAACCATTGGGATCTCAGGAAGCTGAAAAGCTTTTCACGGACAAACAAACAATAAGCAGAGGAAACAGATTTCCCACAGAACAGGAGAAAATCTTTTGCCGGATACACATGGGACAGAAGCCTAGTTTCTAGAATTGACAAAGAACTCAAAAACTTGAACGATAAAAAGTCAAACAACCCACTCAAAAATGGTGCAGAGAACTGCACTGGAAGTTCTCAGAGGTAGAAATACAAAAGGCAAACACACACTTAAGAAAATCTTTAACATCCCAAATCATAGGGGAAATGCAAATTAAAACAACAATGACATTCCACCTTACCCTAGTAAGAATAGCAAACATTAAAAAATCTAATGACAACAAATGCTGGTGAGGTTATGGAGAAATAAGAACCCTTCATTCATTGTTGGTGGGAATGCAAGCTGGTACAACCACTATGGAAAGAAATATGGAGACTCTGAAAAGGTTGACTATAGGTTTACCAACAGACCCAATTATTCCCTTACTGGGCATTTATCCTAAAAGCTCCACATCTCAGCTCAGAGAGATTTGCTCAGTCATGTTTATAGCTGCTTAATTCATAATAGCTAAGAGCTGGAATCAGCAAAGATGTCATCATTAGAAAAATGGATAACTAAGATGTGGTATATCTACATGATGGAATTCTACTCAGCAGTAAGGAAAAATGACACAATGAAATTTGAAGAAAAATGTTGAAACGTGGAGCAGATTATTCTCAGTGAATTCAGCCAATCACAGAAAGATAATCATTGCATGGTCGCACTCATCTGTGGCTCCTCACCTGAATCTGCCTGTGATGCTGACATACCTAGTAAACATCTACAGGACTGTACAACAGGGATGGTGGAGTGAGAGAGGAGGGTAAGGATGGGGGGAGCAAAAAACTGGACCCAAATGGAAATGGTGCCATAAAATCCTATATCCGGAAAGACATACTAAAGAGTTGAACCTTCATCAGCTGCTAAGAGAGAATATCTGAGTCACATGCAGTGACCTGGTTGGAATCTGGAAGAGAGTTAGTCCCCAGACAATTAGCTTATTTAGTGCCAGAAGGTGTTACATGAGCAACTGGGGGGAAATGACCAACATCTGTCGAAACAACTTGTAGCCTATCTACTCAACAGCAACCAAAGTGACGTGATGCTCACACAAGTGCACACAGCCATGGTGGGTTACCAGCTGCTCTTGATTTGGCTAACGGATTTGGTCAGTGGAACACAACCCATAGCTGGAGCTGGGAAACAGGTCATAACCATATCCAAAATCAATTCTGCTCTCCAATATCAAGCTCCTACCAATAGTGGGCTCCAAGAGGGCCTATACCTATTAAATTCTCTCTAAAATAAGAATAGGTATCCATGTATTTTGCACTGACTTCAGTCTCTGTCAGAGAATTTGTTTATCTTTCTTCATAGGAATGCAAAATGTAAGTTGAGAATCAGTCCATTGCACCCCACTTGGGCACCTGCTGAAGCCGTAGTTAGTGGGGCAATGAGCAAGAGCTGCTTTCTCTGCGAACCTGGTACCAGCACAAGGGTGAAGGAGACAGACACAGAGAACGCTCAACTCCTACCAAATCAGATATCCAGAGACACAGAGGATCGCAAGATTTCCTGTCGCTGACATAGACCTAAAATGAACCCAATATGGGTCAGGGAAATTCGTGGGGGGGGGGGGCAGAAAGATTGTTGGAGACATAATTTGGGTCTTTATGCACAGAGCCCTTGCCTCTCCCCCATAACTGTAGGCCACACCCACAATGCAACACCCACAGTCTGCAGGAGGGGGGGGACAAGTGGGAGAAAGCTAATGATGATAGCATCATTCATGGCTGTATACACACTATATACATAACTGAGAAATGAGAAAAAAAAAAGATTTAAACTTTAAAACAATGGTGTGTGGGAAAGAATGTAGCAAAGTCTGCAGCCAGCCAGCATGGCTTGCTTATTAAAAAGTTAACCCTTGCCCTACAAAAAATAAATAAATAAACGAATGAATAAGTGCGAGACAATTATTTTCCCCAAATAAAACAATTTGTCCTACATAATATTTAAAAAAAATACTTTTAGGGCTGCAGAGATGGCTTAGCAATTAAGGCGTTGCCTATAAAGCCAAAGGATCCTGGTTTGATTCTCCGGTACCCATGTAAGTGAGATGTACAAGGTGGCGCAGGCATCTGGAGTTCGTTTTCAGTGACTGGAGTCCCTGGTGTGCCCATTTTCTCTCTCTCTCTCCCTCAGATAAATAAATTAATTAATTTAAAAAATCAAAAACTATTTTTATTTCAGAGAAAGAGAGAGAGAGAGAGAGAGAGAGAGAGAGAGAGGCAGGTAGTGGGACAGCAAGAGAGAGAGAATGGGTGTTCCAGGGCCTCCAGCCACTGCAAAGGAACTCCAGATGCATGTGCCCCCTTGTGCATCTGGCTTACCTAGGTCCTGGGGACTTAAACCTGGGTCCTTTGGCTTTGTAGGGAAGCACCTTAACCACTAAGCCATCTCTTCATCTCCTACATATCTTTTGAACTCATGTAAGATATGGAGTAGGCCTGGCGTGGTGGTGCACGCCTTTAATCCCAGCACTTGGGAGGCAGAGGTAGGAAGATCGCCGTGAGTTCGAGGCCACCCTGAGACACCATAGTGAATTCCAGGTCAGCCTGAGCCAGAGTGAGACCCTACCTCGAAAAACCAAAAACAAAAAAAAAAAAAAAAAAAGATATGGAGTATCCCTTTTATTACTTCAAAAATTCTCCTAGGTTTATTTTAAAGTACAAATGTTAAAACAAAATTGTGGGGTTTTAAATCAAATGCCCTCCATAAAATTATGTGTTTTGAATGCATGATTCTCAGCTTATGACCATTTGGGAGATGGAACCTTGCTAGAGATGTTCTTTTAGAGGCAGACTTTGGGGTGTTATAGCCAGACCTTGGCTCAAGCTTCAGCTGCTATGTTATCTGGGCTGTCAGAGAGGTGTTACAGACCCTTGCTCATGCCACGCTTTCCTCTGCCACCAGGAAGCGCCCCTTCAAGAATGGAATCCAAAAGAAAACCTTTCTCTCATCTACTGCTTTTGGTCAGATATTTTGTGCCAGCAACACGAAGGTAACAACACATACATTACCCTTTCTTGGAGGACTAATTTTCTAGTAGAGTTAATAGAAGTTATTTGTTATTAGTTTGGAACTACCATACTATAAAAATATTTTTTACTTTAATTTTATAAGACTGATATCAGTGCTGCCTACTGCACTAAGGAGACAGGTTTTACTTTAAATATATATATATATATATATATATATATATATATATGTATATGTATATGTATATACATATATATATACATATATATATGTATATGTATATGTATATGTATATATTATACTTATTCAATCTTGAGACGGTGGAGGGGGAGACAATGGGCACACTAGGGCTTGTAGCCACTGCAAACAAACTCCAGACATATGTGCCACCTTGTACATCTGCCTTATGTGGATACTGGGGAATCAAACCGTAGTCCTCAGGCTTTGCAGGCAAGTACCTTAGCTGCTAAGCCACCTCGTCAGGCATAATATTTTAAAGAATAACTTTATATTTTCCCTTTGTTCATAATTTAGTTGAGAATATACATGAAAAGTCCATCATTCATATTAAAATTGTTTTCAGGAGCAAGAGAAGGTTATAATTCTGGGATAGTAACCTTGATGTTCCCACCTAGCGATCCTTGTTGAAGTTAGTTATTTCATAAATTTGAAATTCATGCAATATTTAAAATTTATTCCTTACTTGATAATTTTTACCAATTTATGAAAATATACTCTCTAAATAGTTTATTTTATATACTGTGCTTTATTTTGCTTCCATGGACATATTTACCTCTCAGAAAATACTTCTTTACAATCATTTCATTTTCTCTATTATTCTACTTACCTGTCATCCTATGAATGTTAGCCCTTTAAAAAAATATAGAAATAATTCTTTTCCTTTTCTTAATTATGCTAAAAGCAATACATTTCTGTAGCTCATCCTAGTAAAACTGCAAATGACCTCAAGCAGGTCATTTCAGATACATATTTCAAATTTCCAATGTTGATGCAAATTTTATCCTAATTATCCAAAAGTTTTAAAAAGGATAACCCTAGGAATGTGACCTTACTCAATAAACATCCTCCCATATTAATAGACTGTGAAAATGCTCTTTCTTCTTTCCCCAATGTGAAGGAAAAAAAAAAAGCTACACTTTTTTTGCACTTTAATGCTATTAAAATCAGACCCAGTGGGGAGCCTCAGTAGAGGTTTATGAAATGTTTCTGACCTGTTGACTAAGGTCAAGGACATGATAAACTCCATGTTTCCCCTCATGAATCTGTTTTTGGCATTATTCAGAGAATTTGGTTACCTCCAATTTACTTTTCTATCTCAAAAACGCACTCAAAAATATAAGATATTTTACAAAATAATATGCACATAACTAGGGTATAGGGACTTATAGTTCAAAATCAAATGCATTTGAGAGAAATTATGGTGATCTTTATACTCAGACAAATTAATTATTGATATACTTTACTATGGCAATGTGTTTTGCACAGCAAATTATGCAAAAGTACCTCTGTGATATACATTTTGTATTACGAAGAATTATAAGGGAAACATCACTGAAACTCACAGGCATGAATTAAATACTTTTCCCAAAGGAATATTTAATTATAATATGAAATGTGTCCAGAATATATTTGAACAAGTTATAGATGATAGTTTTATAGAATTATTTTTATTTCAAAAGTATGAAAGTACAATTAGCATCTAGGTTGGAGACTCAACAATTACTCAGCATTATACTTTTTTTAACAAAAAGCCTAGAGGTTGACATTGTTTATTACAGTGAATAAGTCATCTCCTTTACTGTTGTGTGACTGTAAACACACTACAAAAGCAAAATTAATGTCAATGACTTATCAGAATTTACCAGATTGATTAAAATTTTGACTTACATTATTTACCACTAACATATATTTTCAATATTGCTTACCAAATCAATTCTCTCATGCACTGAATTTGGGAAACATATTTATTTAAAAAGCATGAAGAAAAAAAAAACATTTTTATTGTTAGGGAAATTATCCTTCACAATGTCATCATGTAACAACCAATCATTTGATTTTATACCTTTGAACCTAAATTTAATAAATGAGTATAAAATTTTGTGAGTTTTCTTAAGAGTAGAAATTTAAAAACCCTCTATGGATGTATAAGTTGGAAATTTCCTGTTCCAAGAAATTTATGATTTTATTACAGCTGCATATTGACTGTTTATACCAACCCACAGGGAAAAAGTTACAGTTTATTTATTCAAGCAAATGAATTTGTGCAGGAAAAGTAATTAGCAAGCAACAACAACAAAAATGGAAAACCACCATAAAAGCAGTTTTGGATTTATATCGGTTTTCAGATTGCTAGAAAAATAACAATTCAACTTAAAAAGAAAATAAAAGTAAAAATAAATTAGTATATATGATGCATAAGTAGGCATGAAGCCTTAACTTCATAAACACATACAATTTTGAGTAAGTATGAGTAAATATTTTATTGCCTCAAAATTTTCAAATAATTTAAAATTATTCTTTTAAAATATTTTATTGGGCTGAAGAGATGGTTCAGTGGTTAAGCGCTTGCCTGTCAAGCCTTAGGACCCCGGTTCGAGGCTCGATTCCTCAGGACCCACGTTAGCCAGATGCACAAGGGGCACACACCTCTGGAGTTTCTTTGCAGTGGCTGGAGGCCCTGGCATGCCCATTCTCTATCTATCTATCTGCCTTTTTCTCTCTCTGTCTGTCTCTCTCAAATAAATAAATTTTAAAAACTATATTTTATTTATTTATCAGTAAGCAGAAAGTGACTGAGAGAAAGAAATGCACACGCACACAGGAGGGGTTATCTAGGACCTGTAGCCACTGCAAATCAACTCCAAATGTATGCGCCACTTTGTGCATCTGCTAATAAACAGCAATGGTCATGTTTGGTTAGTCAACATTTAAAATGTCAGCTATAAATTTTTGGTTATTGTTATAAATGAAACACTCTCAACTAATATTGCACAAACTACAAAGCTACTACCACTTGGATCTTAGTATCTAAAAACACACACCAAAACTAACACATCTATATTACTGTCATCCATAAGATAACAATGTGACTGTACTTTGAATAGCAGCATTTTGTGACCAGAATAATGTGTTTGAATCTTCTTAGAACTGTCACATATTATTATACAGACAACTGGTAAGCATTCCTGGACTATCAACACACAAGTGAGTTATTCATCTAAGCATGATTCTTAATATCCTATGTAATGAGGAAATCACCTGTTAAATTTAAAAGCCTTTAAAGATGGTTGTGACTCCAGAATTATAGACAAGACCATTTTAAAGGACAGCTTATTCCATGTCCTAAAGCTAATTTATGTATTCCTATTTTCATGAAATTCTGTGTAAACAAATCAATACTCTTATGAAAGCCTACAAGAAAATAGTTAAAGTTCCTGGCTAGAAAACTAATATTTCCCATGCTGATTTTTCCCCTTAAGCATAATGTGTGTCATACCCTTAAACAGAAACTCAAATTATGCTCAGTTTTTTGTTTTTTTGTTTTTTTTTTTCTGGCAGTTCTTAGATTTACCACACACTTCACATCTTTAAGTCTTCTCTTTTTATATGTCTGTTCATAGAAGAACAGGTTTTTTTTTAATTATTATTTTATCCCATAACCTATCACAAGAATTGGTACAGATTTCACACTTTTATGGTAGAATTTTCCTACTCAGTGACTTGAGGCTGTCTAATTAAATCCAATAGTGCATTGTCAATGCACAGTCTTTTGATAAGAGTAAACGAGTAAAATAAGATCTTCAGCTCAATATGAGCACAGGTGTGGAGCTGGTGTGAGGACAGAATCAGGCAAGCCCATCCATATCAAATTCATTCAAGTGGCATAAACAAAGCTTGAGCAATAATCTGGTAATGATCCTGATCATATATGGGCAAATATGTAGGCCTTGATTTCTGAGAGATGACTCTTGTAAGATATACAGAACACCTTCATTTACAGATATCGCCCTGCCTATTTTCCATCAATCAAAAGATTGCTTGGCTGAAATCCCTCTACATACTTATAGAATGAATCACAGCACAGTACATTATGGACACTATAGAATAATTTCCATGCGTATGTCTCAAGTAATTCAAGATTATCCAATTATCACTATGTTTATGATGTTGTTCTCTGCTTGCTGTCTCATAATTTAGAAGGGAGAACGATTTACTCATGTGAAAAGGACATTCTGAGGAGATAGTTCATTGTTTCAGCTCATGCCACACTTGTGTGGATGAATGATTTCCTGGCATAGGTGAGGCTCTGCAATTTCCTGAATGAAAAGAAATTGAGGATTTTTGCTTCTCTACGTTGAGTGCCTCCTCCTTTCTCAGTAGAGTCTGTCTTCAACATTTGTCTTCCTCCTCCCCCTGCTATGCTATTCATGTTGTCTTTTCCTATCCTTCGACCTTCATCTCTCTTGGTGAATTTATTTTAAAATTACCCTTTTTGGCTTGTTCTTCATACACGTGTGGTTGTCTGAGCTGGAACGGGATGCTTAATGGAGCTTGGACTTTCAGCTGGACACATATGAATTTATACTCTGTTAGATGTTAGAATTGGGGCTGTAGCTTTCTAAAAATATACTTTTTTTATTTATTTGAGAGAGAGAGAGGGATACATAAAGAGAGAGAATGGGCACATGCCAGCTTCTCTAGCCACTGAAAACAAACTCCGATTTCATGAGACACCTTGTGCATCTGGCTTCTGAGTGTACTGGGGAATCAGGCCTGGGTTCTTTGGCTTCACCGGCAAGGGCCTTAAATGCTGTGCCATCTCTCCAGCCCATGCAACTTCTTTATTATAAATTAATGTTTCCTTTGTGACATTTAAGCTGTTGTTAATTTTAGATAATTTCATTAATATATGTCAAACATGTATATCTCTAAGCAAGAAAGAAATAAAATATATAAATACTAAACATAATTATTTAACCCATAATAATTATACACATTAGTGGATCTCTATATTTCCAATAGCTTCCTCTATATTCCCTAATATTTTATCTTCATTTTAGATTAATATTTTAAGTCAGATTTCTTTTTTCTCTGAAATAATATATAACATGGATAAGTTACATGCAACATTCAGTTGTAGTTCAAATATGTTATAAATTAAATGATCTAAGTGTGTTAAAATAATGTTTTCTTAAGGAATGAGAAGCAAGCTAACTGGTGAAAGGCACTTGCTTACAAAGCCTGCTGGCCCAGGTTCAGTCCCCAGTACCCACATGAAGCCAGAAAACACATGTATCTGTATTTCATTTGCAACAGCAAGAGGCCCTGGTACACCAGTTCATTTTCTCCCTTTCTTTCTCTCTGTTCTTCTCTTTCTATCCCTTTCTCTCTCCTTTTTCTCTGTGTGCTTATAAGTACATAAGTATATATACATAGATATTTTTAAAACAAAATGTTTCCTTACTGCACACAGAAAAAAAAAAACTTGAAATATAATTCCTAATGAAACATAAATTTCTGTATGTTAAGTACAACTATTAGTCTAAAGTTTTTGGCATAGAATTTGTTTTCCTTTAATTATACTTTTGGATGATATATAAATAATATTAGTAATTGCATAAACATCTATGATTTAACTGTATGAAGACAATATATTACTCGTTAATTTTCCCAAACAGGATCCATAGCATGGATATAATACTAATCTTCAATAAGAATGCTTAAATTATATATTATTTCAGAAGCACTAATCATCTTGTAATGTGACAAGTGTCTTAACATATATTTGTGTGTGGATTGACTTGCATGTTGGCTAAGTTAATTTCAAAATGAAATGATCACATAAACCATAATTTGATAAATTTCTGTTCATGTGATAATTCTATGACATATATTGTATATGCAAGCTTGACATGACAGTGACAGAAGGCATTTGCTTTCATTTTTGATTAAATTTTGAATAGTGATATAACATGCTCTGACTTATTTCTATTTAGAGTAAGCATTATAACATCAGTTAGATATTTTTCATAGTGTAAATGGAGTAGTAATAGTATAAACAAACACGTAATCAATAAGTGAATTGCAAAAAGTAATTTATTGGCAAGTTATTGATGTTTATGAATGCTTTCCGGTATTAGCTATAATATATATATATATATTTTTTTTTTCTTTTCTTTTTTTTTTTTTTAATGTAGGGTCTTGCTCTAGCCCAGGCTGAACTAGAATTCACTATGTAGTCTCAGGCTGGCCTTGAACTCACAGTGATCCTACTACCCCTGCCTCCTGAGCTCTGGAATTAAAGGTGTATGCCACCATACCCTGGAGAGAGAGAGAGAGAGAGATAGAAATAAAGAGAGAGAAAATGAACACATAAGCAAATTCCAGTTGCACATGCCACCTTGTACATCTGGATTAATGTGGATACTGGGAAATCAAATCTGGTTCCTTTGGCTTCGTAGGCAATTGCCTTAACTGCTGAGTCATCTCTCCAATCCAGCTATTTAATTTTTAATATTCATTTTCACTGGAATATCAGCTTTATAGTTTATAATTTTGGAACAAAATAAGTATATTTATATCCTCCACTTAAATATATTAAAACTAGAGTTTTTAATTAACTGCTTTTCATATATTTAAAAATTTACGAATATTTATCACAAGGGAAAGTCATTGAAAAACTAGAAAAAAAAATGAAATCCCACCATTATGTTTTCTTAAGTCTCGAATTCTAATCATTTTCATTTACTATGTAATTTTGCCACAACTACCTCTAACTAGCATTGCTGATCTAATGAAGCTGACATTCTTTTTTTTTTAATATTGTAAAATATATTTTATTTATTGAGAAAGAGAGAGAATGAGCATGGCAAGACAACCAGCACCTACAAAGGACTCCATATGATTGTGGCCACCACATGTATCTGGCTTTCCTAGGGTCTGAGGAAGAATCACCCTGGGTCCTTAGGCTTCAAAAGCAAGGGCCTTAACCAGTAAGCCATCTCTCCAGCCCTGAAGCTGATATCTCTGTCATCACTTTTTACACGTTCCTGTTAGACTTTGTTAACACGGTATTTAGAGATATATAGTTACTGTAGAGGTAGAATTATATATTTCAAAGAATGAGTAAGCCATATGGATGCAGTGTAGAGAACATTCAAAAAACCAAAACTCTCCACATAGCCTCTCTCCATGTCTCATTTCACGTGTAATTCTGCTTCCATTTTCTTATCTTCTATTGCTTTCTTGACCTGGAAGGGATTGTGAGATTAACATACATTGCGATGGTCTCTCCTTCTCTCTTGCGCTTCTTTTCTCCTCAGGGTTCTCTCACCATCAGGAAGTTTGCCCAAGCACATGGAGCCAAAAGGTCATGGACTGCACTCACTGAGATCATAAAAATAACAACAGCAATTATAAGTAAATAAATAAAAAGAGCCCGTGGGGAGGGACGTTGGCAAGGGCGGGGGCGGGCCTGGCGGGTGGTTAGCGGCTGCGGGCCATGGTGGAGATGGTGGAGAACCAAGCTGCCCGCGGGGAATCAGCGAGCGGGAGGCGCAGGGTGACGGTGCTCAGGAGCGGCTCACAGCCTCCCTGCCGGCTGCTGCTCGTGGGCACAAAAGGACTTGGGGCCCGAAATTGCCAAGCGTGTCCTCCTGGCCGGAGTGAAAGGACTGACCATGCTGGATCTCAACCTCGTGGGGCGCGTGAAGATGGACACTGAGGATGTAGAGAAGACACATGAGTCATTCTTCACTCAGTTGGACTCATGTGCCTGACTTGCTGCTCTAGAGATGTCACAGTGAAAGTCTACCGGATCTGTCACACATATACAAAATGAATAATAATAAAAAAATAAAAATTTTTAAAAAGCCCCAAAGTTTTTCAAGGGCGATCTCTTTGTATACCATGGGTACCCCTTTGCAGATCTTGGAAAGCACGGATTTGTAAAAGAGGAAACCAAATTTGCCAAGGTCAGCCAAGGACTGGGTGGACCTGATGCAAAGAGAGCAAAGTTTGCTTCATCTGAAAACAGCCATGCTCAAAAAGAAAGCGGTTTTCTGTCCTGTGAAAGAGGCGCTGGAAGTGGACTGGAGAAGCGCGGAAGCCAAGGCCACCCTGAAGCGCAGGGTCCCGGACTAGTTTCTCCTGCCAGGGCTCCGAAAGTTGTGCAGCGATGAAGGTCGGGATCCTGCCCGGGACACCCCAATCGAAGACCCCGAGGGTGCTTGCGGAATCGGAATGATGCGCTTGAGCCTGTGGGCCTTAGACACGACCTTCTGCTTCCCTGGGATGCCCCGGTGCGTGCGGTCCTTGGAGGAACATTGGTACAGCGATTGTGAATGCCCTGTCTCAGCGGGACCCTCATCCCAACAACTTCTTCTCTGATGTCACGAAGGGCAGTGGGATCGGGGAGTGCCTGGGCCCCAAGAGAGGCCAAGGCAGGGCCACAGCACAGCCCTGTCTCCCTGTCCCCTCCCTGCCTGCATGATGACATTCCCAGACTCCCCACAAACAAGGAGGCCCTGCGGGTGTCTTGTGTCGCACAGGTGCTGTCCAGGACTCAGCCGCCCAGGCCGGTGGACTCCCCAGACTGGGATCGCCTCAAAGTGGCCCTCTGGCTTTGCTCCCCTGTGCTAGCTACCACGTGGTCCCGAGCCTTCTGGCAGACCCCAAGCTTGGGGCTTGGGGGCTTCTTGCCGTCTTCTGGGACTCATTCCCCACCTGAGGTGGTCCTCAGGGAAAGTGAAGCTCAACCCCGTTGGAACTACCGTGGAGGCTGAGCGTGGTGGTGCCCGCCTTTAACCCCAGCGCTGGGGAGGCAGAAGTGGGAGGATCCTCGGTTGGTGTTGCAGGTCAGCCTGGGCTTCAGCGAGACCCTACCTCAAAAAAAGAAAGAGAGAAAGAAAGGGAGAAAGAGGGACAGAGGGAGTGAGGGAGAGAGGTAGGGAGGGAGGGAGGGGAAAGAAAGAAAGAAAGAGAGAGAGAGAAAGAAAGAGAAATAAATAAGAAAGAGAGAAAAAGAGAAAGGAAGGAAGGAAGGAAGGAAGGAAGGAAGGAAGGAAGGAAGGAAGGAAGGAAGGAAGGAAGGAAGGAAGGAAGGAAGGAAGGAAGGAAAGAAGAAAGCAAAGAACTACAGTGGAAGTCCACTTTAGCATTCCCATGGGACCCCTTAGAGGTCTTCCCTTCAGGGCAGAGATGTCCTTCCTCTAGGGCTGCAGGGAGTGAGAATGGCAAGGACTACCAGCTGTGTAGCTCGGGTTTTATTGCCTCTTCAGCAGGTTTGGATGTTGGGAGAGAGAAAATATCAAGTTGTCTAAATGTTAATGGAATTACTTGTTCTGAAAACGCCTGTTCAGAGCCAGGTATGGTGGCACATGCCTCTCTGCAGTCTCAGTACTAGGGAGTCAGAGGCAGGAGGGTCACTGCAATTTTGAGGCCACCCAGGGCAATGTAGTGAGACACTTTCTCAAGGAAAATTAAAAACTCAAAGGCCATGGGCTGGAGAGATGGCTTAGCAGTTAAGCACATACCTGTGAAGCCTAAGGACCCTGGTTCGAGGCTCGATGTCCCAGGACTCACGTTAGCCTGATGCACAAGGGGGTGTGAGTGTGGAGTTCATTTGCAGTAGCTGGAGGTCCTGGCATGCCCATTCTGTCTCTCTGTTCCTCTGTCTCTCTTTCTCTCTGCCTCTTCCTCTCTCTGTCCCTCACTATCAAATAATAATAATAATAATAATAAAAAAAAAACTCAAAGGACACTTTCTAAGCCACAGGGAGGAGGCCAGCTGCCCTTCACAGATTTCTATCACTGGAGACTTAGGTTTGAGGTCTGGTTCATCCTTCAGTTACCCCAAGTTCTTGTTATTGTGCTTTACATATTTTCTAGATTTTCCGTGGCTCTTTATTACAGACTGACAATAAAGTTATTTGCCTATAAAAAGAAACTTTTATCATTTAAATTGTTCTTGCCAAGTATTTTGTTACAGTTACACAAAGTTTCTAATAGATGAATAGAATAAACACTTCTATGGCCCAGAGGACTTCAAAGTTCTTTCTTTTTTTCTTTCATTTCCCAAATATTTTGTTTGGAGATGTTTAATGTTATTTTTTCCCCTTACTAAATATCAATGTTCTCTCACACTAATCAACACATAGGTATGAATTGTAAGTGCGGCAATAGTTCTGGGCACTCAGAGCCTCGTCTCTAAGACATAGGAAAGTTTCAGCTTTATGACAGAAACTTATATAATAGGTGGTAGACAAATCAACAAAAACACAACCCCAAATAACTGTTGCCATTGAAGTTTGAGATTGAATTCCTTATAATACTGACCATGGCCAAAAGAGATTTTGAAGGAATATTTTTGGTCTAAGAGTTCAAATCGCAAAATAAGTGGTTTCTAACCAAACTCCTCCACAGTGGGCTTATCATATAATGGTCAAGGATTACAGCTGTTCTCCAAGATGAGCCAAAACACGCACGAAGAAGGTTGGGTTGTGCACCTATAGAAAAACCAGGAGGTACACTCAAGAAGTTCTATCTATACTCATTCTGATTATAGTGATGAGCCGTCCAATTAGGTTTATTACACACACACACACACACACACACACACACACACGTACAATTGAGCCTGTGGGGTTTTTCAATTAGCTCAAGATTCTCTCTGCAGTGTGATGGTCTCAAAATATATCAAGCCAGATCAGCTGGAAACTTTTCTTACATCGCATTACACTTTGTAGAACTCCAAGGTCATTCTTTTGAACAGTGTTAGGACAGAAAGACAGGAAACACAAAGAGGGACAATTTCAATGTTTTCTTTGATTTTTGTGGTTTTGAGGAAGAAAAAAAGGAAACAGGTCAAGGAAAGAAGAAATGTCATCTCGGGGTGATGCTGGTTTTTGACATGAGATAAAACTAGCTATTCCCCAAATGGCCTGGCTGCTTTACACTAAAATAAAATCTAAGCCACAGAGTATAGAATAGAGTCAAAGACACCAACAGATGTGAGAATTTTCTAGTTGGAAGTGCTGCTTGGTTTGGTCAGGTCATAGCAGTGGGCCTACGGGAAGCAATTTAAAATTAAAAAAAGAAAAAGAACTATGTGTTAAGGCTGCTTGCATTGTATCCTGATCAATGAAAACAAGACAGAAAAATGTCCTTGAGAGTTAAAGTTATTACTAACACTAATATATTTTCTAAAACATGAAAACAAAATCTTTATATCTTAACAATAGCAATATTCCCTCCTCCACTGTTTCATTGTGCTAGATTTCAACATTTCCCTACATACTTATCTACTATATTTTTGATTCGATTCTTGCTTCCCTCCCCTTAGATTGTATGAATTTCTCCTCATACCCCTGCCTTCAGTATTTTAGTTTCTTCTTTCTTTCTTCCTGTGAGTTGCATCTACCTTAAACATGTTGCTTTAGTTATTCCCCAGGTTTTATCATCTTCATTCTCACAATTTTTACTCTCGTGTAAATTTCTCCTCCTATCCATGTCTTTGGTATTTTACTTTCCTTTCCCTTTCTTCTTTTTCTTCCTATAAATTTTTCCTGCCTACTTCATGACTTTTTTTAGTTGTTTCTTGGGTTTATCATATTAATTATCAAACATTTTGCTCTGGTATCTTCGGCTCTCATTATCTACCCTCAAGTAGAATAATAGGATAATCCATGTCTTGTCTACAGAAGAAAAAAAAAATCCAAAACAAAGAAATGAGAGTTCAGGAAGGAAGCAAAGAGAGAAACTCACAGCATGTATATATGGAGGTCAGAGGCCAACTTTCAGAGGTCACTCCTCACTTCCCACCTCATTAGAGACAAGGTCTTTGTTTGCACTGTTGTTCACTGCTGATGGATGAGCTTCCGGAACATGCTCCCGTCTCTCTCCGCCTCCCATCTCCTTCTTAGTCTGCTGGAATTGAAGAAGCCCGCTACAGCTTCCAGGTTTTAAGTGGGTCAGGGAAACTGAACTTTGTTTCTCAGGATTGAGTGACAAGTACTTTACCCACTGAGCCGTCTGCTCAGTCCCAGTTGTTAATTTTACTGAGCCCTCAGTGGCAAGGAAATTAAAGTCCTTACAATCTTTCTTCCATGACATTGTAATGATGATGACTTGATAAAGTTTAGTAATTTCCAAGGTGTTGTTTCACTTAGAAATTTATCAAGGTGAAAAAATGATTATATAACACATTGCCAAAATGTGAGGTAGAAAATATAGTTATGACATTAAATGGAGTATCTCAATAATCAAAATGGTCCCATATTAATGCAAACAAAGTGTACTCTTATGCTTAAAGGAACATCTCTATTGCAGATGCACTAATAGGTAATAGAACTCAGTATTTGAAAACCTAAAAAGTAATCATATTTCACTTCTCATTAATAAAAGCATTGCTCTGATATATAATGTTATACTCATAATTTAAAATAATCTTTCATGGGTCTCAGCATTGTAAGTTCATCCAAAATCACATGCACCTACAGCATACTTTGTTTAAATTCAAATGACAATATTTTTAAATCTGGTCATATTCTATAATTGAGTAAATGCATATATATATACATATATATATATATACATACATACATACACATACATTGTTGAGATACATAAAGATCTCTGAAGTTCTTTTACCATATGTGAATAACTTTGTGAATATATGAAATTTATTACCTTATGAGCAAAGTCGGCAATATATGTCTCTGATCCAGGATTAAATGTGGCTGAACAAACTTAAAAGAGTAGGTTCAATATTAAGGTGAGGAAAGAAATAAAACTGCATGTAGTACATTGTGCAAACACTCAAAGTTACAAAACTGCTGGGTTTAATTAAATTTGAAAATCCCACTTTGATCAAAAGTGCCCCATAGTGATTGAATCAATCATGGCTTTTAATTTTGATTAACTGTTAAATTTAACTTCTCTGCATAGATGTAATAGAAAAGATTCAAAGCAGGTAAACACGAAGTTTTCTAAGTTTCTCTGTTTGTATACAAACACAAAAATGTTACCTGCCTTGATAATAAATTAGAATTTGTAATTAATGTTGCTTACTATTATAATAAAATGAACACTCACTACAGACATAAGTTTTAGTAGCAACAAGTCTTAACAGAAACAAGCTCAAAGCTTTTATATTTTCATTTATTTACTTATTTATTTATTTATGAGAGACAGAGAAAGGCAGACAGAATGGGCACACCAGGGCCTCTAGCCACTGCAAATGAACTCCAGGCACATGTGCCAACTTGTGCATCTGGCTTACATGGGTTCTTGGGAAACGAACCTAGGTCCTTTGGCTTTACCAGCAAGCACCTTACCTGCTAAGCCATTTCTCCAGACCAAGCTTGAAGCTTTTAATGCCTCTATTATGCACACACATGGATTTGCTATGACCTGATATCCAAAATTAAGACCTTCCTTGCTCTGTCTATAAAAATCACTGTAGTACCTGCTCAGTTACTAAATATGGCCCATGTCACTCTTTGACAGAACAGGATGAGTGGTATTCTCTCCCTCAAATTTTTCACTCAGTCTGCCTTTCCCTGAATGTTTTAATTAAAAGAAAATGTTCTTTCTTTCTGTATTGGCTGAATAGATATTGATGAATTAGTTTTATTATGCCACACTATGCTAGGCAGCAAGCACAAGCTCAACTCTTATTTAATAAATTAAAGACATACACATATATTTCCATCCACATCAAGTTGTTTCTTCTTGGGAGATTTTGGCTCAGAGAGTAAGCAACTGGCATATTACCAGAGGAGGCATGCAGAACTTTAGTTCACTTAAATTTACACACACACACACACACACACACACACACACACACATATGTATAATTTATAAGAATTTATATATATTTACCCACTTAGTAGCTCTAACAATATTTCTGTCTCCTCTTCTGCAATGTTCTCTGGGCCATAGCTAGCCTGTTGGCAGTACATATTTTTTTTCGGGATTCTTTACTTACAACTGGCTGACAGCTAGGTAAAAACTGAGAAGTACTCAGGGAGAGTACATTGTTATGTCTGACTTATTCCCGTAACCAACAGGTTTTTTCCCCAATTTTCAGATAGGATGAAAAATATTTAACTTTGATTAAGAGAAAGAAATAGGTCCAATGAATATCTAGCTCAATGCTACTATAGAAAGTAAAAGTGTTATTTTTTTTAAGTTAATTTATTAGTTTTCTTTTCAGCAAATACAGGCAGTTTGGTACAATTGTTCAGGCTCATCCATGATCTACCCCTCCCAATGGACCCACCTTGTTGATGTAAATGGGTCTTGCATTGTGGAGTTAGGCCACAGTTATTGGTACGATAAATGTCTCTGCATATCATGACCCAACATGTGGCTCTGACATTCTTTCTGCCCCCTCTTCCACAAAATTTCCCTGAGTCACGTTGGGTTCATTTTTGGTCTGCTTCAGTGATGAGGTGTTGGGGGCCTCTGAGGCTCTGGCTCTCTGATTTGGTAGTAGTTGATTTTTCTCTGTGTTGGTCTCTTTCCCCTTTGTGCTGGTATCCGGTTCATCAGGAAAACATCACCCTTGCATGTTTTACCAATTGTCCTTAGTTTCAGTTGGGCCCCTTTTGAGGTATGTTGGGGCAGCTCTCTCCTTAGGATGTGCATCTATCTGAAAAAGAGAAGCAGATTCTCCAACGGAGAGTAAGTTAGCACCCATAAAATTGAGATAACACTTACTTTTTTGATAGAGAGTTTGATAGGTGTAGGCCCTCTTGTACCCCATAATTGATGGTAGCTTGATATTGGAGAGTGGGCTTATCTTTGGGGATGGTCCTGACTTGTTTCCCAGCTCCAGCTATGGTTCTCGTACCACTGAGGGGATCAGTTTAGCCAAATCAAGAGCAGTTGGTTCCCCACCATGGCTGTATGCCACTATTGCACTTGTGTGGGCATCACAACAGGTTATTTGTTGTTAATTAGGTTAGACGATGAGTTGCTTGGACTGATATTGGTCATTTCCCCCAGTCACCCATGTAGCACCTTCTGGCACTAGACATGCTGACTGTCTGGGGACTGACTCTCTCCTGGCTTCCAGCCATGCCGTTCCATTTTACGTGTCAGCTGCATATGGAGTCTTCAGCAATAGGGTCTTACCACTGGCCTTCAGTGGGTCATCAAGTACTCTGACAGAAGTCTCTCATTGTTTTGGGAAACCTTGTAGGTTTCTCTGATCAAAAGCTCATTGTGGATGGTAGGCCCAAGCTGGTAGTGGGGGGTTACAGGTCAGTGCCCACTAAGAAAATGAGGAAAAACATAACTAATATACAAGAGTTAGAGAGGAGAAAGAGAGAGGGGGGAAGGGGAGAGGGAGGGAGGGAAGATGTAGAAGACTTAGGTCAGTCTTGATCCTACCCTCTCCAGTGTCTTGTGGTTCAGGTGTTTCCTATAAGGGTCTAGTGAAGGTTCAGCCATTTGGTCTGCCTTTTAGGAAGTAGAATTGTGTGGTACCCTTCCCCATCAGTTATTAGAAAAGCAAAGTGTACATATTGCAGAGTTTAAAAACAAGTCACAAGAAGCTTCCATTTCTAACATTGATTAGCTTGTTCGTTGGTTGAAGAACTCACTGAAAGTGGTTACCCTCACAGGTAAAGTTTACTATGAACAGGAGAGAGCTTAACACAAAAGAAGGGAAGAGTTGTACACAGTAGAAATGAAGAAAGTTCCCAATACATTACTTCCTGTTTTCTCTCCATAGAGTAACAAAGGCTTGATGTTCCTGGTCTAGAACATTCAGTTATATCTACCTTCACTGTGTATGGCCAAGTGAGGTAGCTTGTTTTGACACCTCGATCCAGGTTTCATAGGACACTACCACATACACACCTAGATTCCTCAAACATCTGTTCCTACTCAACCTTCAGCTTACTTTATTGTGAAAATACAATGGTTTCATTTTAAACTTTAGGGTAACCATACCTAATGTGGCTAGCATATACTATAACTTACACTGACATACTAACTAGGAGACCTTGAATTAGGTAGCTGAATTGCTACCCCCCCAAAAAAGGAAGAAGCTTTCCAATTATCATATTTTTTAATGTGGCATTTGATATATATTTTTTAATTGTAAAATTTATAACCATGTGTCAAATTATTGTTTATACTATGGGAAGTTTTACTTTATATACAAATGCAACACCATAATCTTTTTTGAGTTATAATGAAATGTATTGATTAATCACAAAATAGTGCTTAAAATGAATAAATTCATTAAATTGGGTTAAAATCAACAATGTTTGACTATGTGAAGAAAAATAAGTTTTAGTATATAATGGAGCATTAAATTGGTGAAAATAGGTGAATGAGATATTGAAAATAAAATTTAAAATAGCATTACAATAAAATTCAATTTGTAGGAAGTAGAGTTGGAACAAAGAGATCTGAAATTCTGCTTCATTGTGTGCTAAATGGGATTGGATCAGGAGAAGCAGTAAAAGGCAAGGAGACCATCATAAGGGGGAGTGAATTGTTGAGAAGCTCATGTCTTTTCACAGGTGAAACATTAGGGCAGCCTTCATAAGTACTTACATCTATTTGTAAGCACAGAGTGACTGACACATTTTGGAATTTTTCTATTTATTTTTTAACATGAGAAACCCAGAAAACTTTAGTTTTCCATTCCCATAGGAAATAACTACCTTTCATAGTTCCTTACACATATTAATGCAAATTAGTTTGCTTTGCATGCTTAAATTTTAAGGTATCTCTCATAATTAATAGAAATTTCACATTGCTGGGCTGGAGAGATTGCTAAGTGATGAAGGCACTTGCATGCAAAGCTTAATGACCAGGGTTTGATTCCCCAGTAACCATGTAAAGACAGATGCACAAAGTGGTGCACATGTCTGGAGTTTGTTTGCAGTGGTTAGAGGCCCTGGGACCTATTCTCTCTCCCCTCTCTCTCTCTCTTTCTCTCTCTCTCTGTGTCTGCTTGCAAATAAATAAGTGAATTATTTTAAAATATTAAATAGCTAGTCTACTGGTGCCTGTTCACTCAGCTAATAAAATGCTTCTGTTGCTAAGCTCACAGGGTCACAGGGGTGTAGTCCAGGTGGTACAATGTTCAAGGACAATCAAGGATTGAGGTTTGGTGTGGCTCATAGGGATGAAAATCAAACTTTAGGATGTGCCATCTCCTAAGGTATAGTTGGACCCATTTAAAGCAAATATTGATTCTCAGAAAATGTTTGGAAATTGAGAATTAGGGTTGAATAAACATGTCAGGAAAGAATAAGAAACAAAGAAAAGAATAATTTCTTCTAAATTTATAATGTAAATAAAATGCCATTGGGCACAGTGGGATAAATTTGAACTTAGAATCACTTAACAGGTACACTTTTAAAAAAGTTATATAACATGCAGTATTGGGAAGTACAGAGAATTTTATTTAAATATTATGTAGGTGCACTTTTCCCCCTCTCTTTCCATTCAACACATTGAAGATGGGGATAAGATTAAGTTGTCTGTCAGTATTGTGTTGCTTCTTTGTTAACTAAGACTATGCAGTGATTGCCAGTAGTAGCTTTTAACATCTAAATTGGAACATGAAGTTTCATCAGGTTACTGTTGAAGTTGACTTTGCATGTAGAGTACAGGTGTTAATCATAATTGAGTCAGGTAGTGCTGAAAGGCCCAAGAATTCAGAAGCCCAGAAATACTATCATGCTCCAAGGGGAGCTTAAGCGGGCTCCCTGCATACTTCAAACTCCAGGCTTTACTCTCAGTTGAAAGCAAGTGAAGAATCCCTCTTCTCATTATAACAGAGCCCACTCCTAATATAAAACTAGGTAAAAGGGCATGAGATAGCCCTCAAGGATGGGAAATGAGTAATGAAGTGAACCACTTATTTGATTTCTGTAAATAGCCTTACATTATAAGCCTTAATAGCCCACACTGTAAGCCTTAGTAGCTCGCACCATAAGCTGTAGCAGCCTGCCTCAGACCACCAAGGTCATAGGAGGCTGATACCACACCCTGCTACCCCCACCTAAGGAATTGCGCAGAGGCTGACCTCCAAGGTCATAGGAGACTGGTACCACACTCTGCTACTCCCACCCAAGGACCTGAGCAAATGCCGACCACCAAGGTCATAAGAAAATGATTGGCCCATGAGGGGCTTGAACAAATTAAACTAATTGGCTTAGAAATTATGGGGTGGCACAAACTGACTGGCCAACACCCTGCAGGCTCCTAATATTAGAAAATGATTGGTCTAATGCACAGGCTTTGTTAGAAACCCTATAAAAACTATCCTGTTTCTGCATTCGGGGCTCTGCAGTCCTCTACCCCTGTGAGGTGTACGACTGTGGGCCCCAGAGCGCTTGGAATAAAATCCTCTTGCAGTTTGCATCAAGACTGCTTCTCGTGAGTGATTTGGGGTGTCGCCTTATCCGGGCAGAGCATGGGGGCCCCCTGCAGGGGTTTTTTCCCACATTGGGGGCTCGTCCGGGATAGAAGGCCCCCCACACACCCGAGAACCGACTTGGAGGTAAGGGGGCCCCATTGGAATGAATGTTTGCAGGCAGGTGTTTTCATTTTGAGTATCTGGTTTCTGGGACACACGCTTTTGGCTTGGTTTGATTTGCAGCCGTCCCCTAGGGCCTTAAAGGGCCAGGGGACCGTGATCAGCAGACGTGCTAGGAGGATCACAGGCTGCCACCCTGGGGGACGCCCTGGGAGGTGAGGAGAGCCAGGGACGCCTGGTGGTCTCCTACTGTCGGTGAGAAGACCGAGTTCTGTTGTTAGAGTGGAAGCTTCCTCCTTCGCGGCCGTCCGATTCTTTTGCCTGCTTGTGGAAGGTGCGGACAGGTGGCTGGTGTCTGGATTTGTTAGTCTCAGTTGTGTGTGTGTTGTTGTTGTTCTTTGTGTCTTTGTCTATAGTTCAAAAAGGGGACAGACGGTGACTACGCCCCTTAGCTTGACTCTTGACCACTGGACTGAAGTTAAGTCTAGGGCCCATAATTTGTCAGTTGAGGTTAGAAGGAGACCCTGGCAAACGTTTTGTGCCTCTGAGTGGCCAACTTATGAGGTCGGATGGCCATCAGAAGGAACCTTTAATTCTGAGACTATTCTGGCCGTTAAAGATATTATTTTTCAGAATGGACCAGGCTCCCGTCCCAACCAAGAGGCTTATATCCTCACCTGGAAGGATTTGGTGGACAACCCCCTGCCGTGGGTCAGGCCGTGGCTGAATAAACCCAGGAACTCAAGCTCCAGAGTCCTGACTCTTGAGAATGCAAAAAAACCCTCTCCTCCCCCTCGCATCTATCCTGAGATCGAGGAACCTCCGGCTTGGCCGGAGACTCAGCCTGCCCCTCCCCCCCCTTACCTAGTCCTGGGAGCTGAGGGAGGGCCTCTGGTTTTTTCCCACAGTGCCTTTGTCCAATACTGACTGAAAATATTTCGAGTTCAAATAAGAGAGCAAGAAAGACATACACAAAAAAAGAAAGAATAACAATTGAAATAGGGCTGGAGAGATTGCTTAGTGGTTAAGGCGCTTTCCCGAGAAACCAAAGGATCTACTTTCCCCAGTACCCAAATAAGCCAGTTGCACAAGGTGATGCATGCGTCTGTAGCTGCTTTGCACTAGCTGCTACACCCATTCTCTCTCTCTCTCTCTCTCTCTTCTCTCTCTCTCGCTTTTTCTGTCTGCCTCTTCCTTTCTCCCTCCCTTCCCCTCTCAAATACATGAATAAAATATTTTTAAAAAAATGAAATAAAGTGAGACATATCCTCTAGGTTTTATGTGTTAAAATATGAGCCTACAATGTATAACATTAAGATTTGTGGAAGAATATGTATTGTAAGTGGAATTTATTAGAAGAGCTTTCAGGATAATGGCAGTCTAACAGTAGCTTTCTGTAGGCTGGAGAGACTAAGAACTTCTCAGTCTATGAGGCAGAATGCCTCAGCAGTCCCAATCTGGAACAAGAGGTCTGGAGCATTCCTGGAGGGTGGTGGATGAAGGCTAGCCAAACTGGCCAATCTGGAACAAGAGGTCTGGAGCATTCCTGGAGGGTGGTGGATGAAGGCTGGCCAAGCTGGCTCTCATTGTTTGCTAAGAATAGTGGGAACAGGGTAGGTGCCTGCAGCATCAAGTACGAAGAGCAGCCATGCAAAGGCACTGTGTCCTGTAGGTGCGACTTTATAAAATCTGCACCTTCATCAGGGCTGTGCCCCCTGGAAGAAGGTCCTCCTTTCTCAGCTAACCCTTCCTGAAAATGCCCTCACAGATTTGTCCTAATCAGGTCAAGTTGGGACTGGCATTCAGCTCACAATTTCCGGTGGAATTCTGTGAAATTATTGGGAGAAATCAGTTGAGAATTTGGAGCACTGGGATAGACAAGGGTCTTTTGGACGAGACCTCAACGAAGGAACAGAAGCAACCTAAACAAATAGGCCCAATCAAACGTGGTAAAACTGACACCTCACCACGAAGTGCTGGAGAAGCACTTGGAACACGCCCATGTTTCAACGCTCGGTGGAGCAGGGAAGCACACCACGGAGCTCGAGTCAGCGGCCTCAGGTCAAGGACACGCCTGTCTACGTCCTAATGGCGCTGCCAGGCTGTGTGATCGGATTTATTGGCTCTCACCTTTGACGCAGCTCACTAAATTATTTAATCTTTCTCCTGTTACTTTTTACTCTAGCAGTCATTCATTTTTTTTTTTGCTTATATTTACAATATTTATTCCTATCATTTTTTTTCTATTTTTTTTTTCTTTCTTAGTAGTTATTTTTCTCTTCCTATGTATGTTTCAAGAGACAATGAAATAATTCAGAAGGATAAAGGTGTTAAAATAGCAATAGGAATAGCTGAGCTAAAACTCCTAAATCTTTTTTTTTTTTTTTTGGTGGGGGGGGGGTTTCCAGGTAGGGTCTAACTCTAGCTCAGGCTGACCTGGAAACTCAGGGTGGCCTTGAACTCATTCATGATGATCCTCCTACCTCTGCCTCCACAGTGCTGGGATTAAAGGTATGTACCTCCATGCCCTGCCTCTAAGTCTTTTTTTTTTTTTTTTTTTTTTTTTTTTTTTTTTTAATATATATTTGTCAGGTGTCTATTTGAATTGCTCAAACTGACTCCAACGTTGAAGTGCATTACCTCAGCTTTTGAGGTAGCTGGGATTACGGGAGTGTAACACTATACCCCTGAGTGTTTATTTTTCAGTAGTTCTGTGTGGAATTTTTTTCACTTCGTTTCCTTTTAATTGTTGAAATCACATTTTGGTTAAACAGAGATCTATATATATATTTATTAAAATTTATTCTCCAAACCCCTTACTATTTTAGCCCCTTCCTTTGACAGCTTGTCACAGATCCATTGTGTGAAAAGACTAACATATGAATTGGTGGCATTTGCAGAAGGAAATTAATTTCTTCTACTTAAATGGACTCAAAGTAAAAGTCATTTTTTTTCTTAAATTATTGCAATGAAATAAACTCAGAATTTGAAAGCCAGAATAAAATCAATGCATATCTTATTCTAATTTATATAAATTACAAACTCAGTAATTGATTGAAACACTTTTTCTTGTCTCCCCCCCCCCCCGCCACCAGTCTGGGAGGTATTAATGCTAGGGCCTCAGATATACTAAGCAACTGTTACATCACTGAGCTATGCTCCCAGCCTCAGTATTCTTACTGTAGAAGTGGAAATTATTTAGCAGAGATAGACAACTATTTGTGGCAGAGAGCTCTGCCATGTGGAAGGCAGGAGGGGGTGGGGAGCCCTTGTGGGAGTGAGAACCCCCAGCCTTATCTGAGCCCTGTCACTTTCATACTTACTCCTCTTTCCCTCTCTTAATCTAAGGAAGTCTCTTTCAACCTTACCCTCTGGTCTATGGATTTTAATTCTTTAAATTCACCGGACAAGAATCTGGGGATACCATAAATTTATTTGTGCTTTGCATATTGGTGTATTAGAAAGGAATCCCAAAACTCCTGTTACAAGTTCACAATTATAATTTCTGTAACATCACATGTGTAATTGTAATTAAAGTTGATATTTCAATCAAAAGAAAAATAGGGAATGATTAAAAAAAAAAAACAAGCTAAGACCCCAGAGGTGATTAAATACATATTAAAACAAGTGGTGAGTAAATGCGTTGTATCTACCCCCAAAAGCCAATAAAAATTTAAAAAGAAATCATTGGTAAGTAGTTATAGAAAATGCTAAAGAGGTTGTGATATTCTCAGGGTTGACATTTTGAGATGTAATAATGTGGGAAATTGTTGAGTTTTTTCACATAAAATCTAAATCTCAACAATATTTTAAAATCACAACTTTGGCAATGACAAAGGTAATAAAGGGGAAGGTCGGAGCTGGAGAGATGGCTTGGTGTTTAAGGCACATGCCTCCAAAGCCTAAGAATCCCGGTCAGATTCTCCAGGTCCCACGTTAGCCAGATGCACAAGGGGGCACACGTATCTAGAGTTCCTTTGCAGTGGCTGGAGGCCCTGGCACGCCCATTCTCTCTTTCTCTCTTCTCTTTCTCTCTCTAGCCCCTTCCCTCTCTCTGCCTCTAATTAATAAATAAATAAAAGTAAAATCTTTTAAAAAAATAAATAGAGGGGAAGGTGAAAGGCATATTTTCAACATGAATCAAAAGGTAGCAATTGTTTTGTGTTTAATGCCCTCTCAACCTAGTCTTTGCTGGGTCTTGAACTTAGAACCAATCATTTCAAAAGTCCCGATATGCTATTGACCCTTACACTGTAAGACCCCCCAGAACAAGGACCCCACGCTCTGCCCAGAAATGGCGACACCCCAAATCACTCACGAGAAACGGTCTTGATGCAAACAGCAAGAGGATTTTTATTCCAAGCGCGCTGGGGCCCACAGTCATACACCACGCAGGGGTAGAGGACTGCAGAGCCCCGAATGCAGGAATGGGACAGTTTTTATAGGGTTTCTAACAAAGCCTGTGTATTAGACCAATCATTTTTTTAACATCAGGAGCCCGTGGGGTGCGAGCCAGTCAGTTTGTGCCACTCCATAGTTTCTAAGCCAATTAGTTTAATTTGTTCAAGCCCCTCATGGACCAATCAGTCTCCTATGACCTTGGTGGTCAGCATTTGCTCAGGTCCTTGGGTGGAAGTAGCAGAGTGTGGTATCAGTCTCCTATGTCCTTGGTGGTCTGAGGCAAGCTGCTACAGCTTATGGTGCGGGCTACTAAGGCTTACGGTGTAGGCTATTTATAGAAACCAAATAAGTGGTTCACTTTATTACTTATTTCCCATACTTGAGGGCTATCTCATGCCCTTTTTACCTAGTTTTATATTAGGAGCAGGCTCTGATATAATGAGAAGAGGGATTCTTTACTTGCTTCCAACAGAGAGTAAAGCCTGGAGTTTGAGGTATGCAGGGGCCCGCTTAAGCTCCCTTTGGAGCGTGATAGTATTTCTGGGCTTCTGAATTCTTGGGCCTTTCAACACATCATCCCCTCCTGAGACCCCCACCTTCCATTCTCAATGCTATATAAGCATCTGCCTGTTACAATAAAGTGAGATCCTGCTTCAACAAGTCCCCTGACTCAGAGTGGTTTTTCTCGGGTACCTAGGAGAGGGACTGGGTGGTTGACCTCACCATCCCGCTCAGCCCTGGAAGAGACCAGCAGGGGCCTGGCTCGCCTACAGCCCTACCTGCCATTGGACCACGGGCAAGTCTTAATTAGCATATGTCATCTAAACATATGTCAATGGATATTCCCAATAGATATATCTGTTTTCCATGGATAGATCCATATTCCCTAATACTTTCTTAAATTCATTGTTATTCTATAAATGCATTTTTTTCTGTAATGTAAAATGAATTACACACTTTTCAGTCATAGTCTTCTATTTATTTGCCTGCAGTCAACATCTGGTTGGAAAACATTTCTGGCTTCCATTTGATCTTTAGTTGATTTACAAATGACTGAATGTCTGATATCTGATGTTAGCTCCAACCCTGTCTTTAGTGACCTGAAAGGTGTATGTTGCACAAGCTGCCTTGGCTTTCTCTTGATGTGTCTTCTCTTCCTGCTCGAATCCCTCTAGCTTTTTAGTTACCTGAGAAACATGCACCCTTCTATGGTAGCATATTCAAATTAATACCGTCACTTTTTTCATTGATTACATTCCAATCCTGCTTTATCAGTTTGACACTGCCATTCAGACCTCAATTAAAATTTAAATTTGTAAGGAAAGGCACTGCTATCCTCATGAGAGTAAACACGCGGTTATATATATTCATTGTCCCATTGTGAGACCCAATTTATATATATATATAATATATATATAAATATATATATATATATATAATATATATATAAATATATATATATATATATATATATATATATATATATATATATGTAAAATACATCACCCATGCTGCAATAGAAATTGTGTGAGAACTTTTTTTAACCAATTTTTGTATACCAGGGCCACCACCAACAAGGATGAATAACTAACTGTTGAATTAAAGTCTAAATAAGTGTGTGGAAGTAACAAGTAAGTTATAAAATTATTGCAAATTTTAGAGAGAAAAAAAGTGTGAAGTGAACAAGAGTTATATAGTAAAAGTAGATTGGAAACCTTGATTAAATCACTCAATCAATCAATCAACACAACCAGAAACCTTGGTTGGTAATGGATTAGGTTCCATTTTCTGCACTGATGTAGCTAGCGACCTGTGGTGTCGTTTGTTGAATTGAAAATAATTTTGCTTCATGATCAGTGGTTCAACTGGTTCCTGTGACTCATATTTAATGAGTATGGTCAGCTTCCACTGACATTTTATGAAAAATACAATGTTTAACATAAGTATACTCCATCCTTCCAAGGTACTAGAATCTGTATAAAAAGTCAGAAATCCCCAACACTCAGGAAAACATATAGATGTACAGAATACGTTAACTACGAAAAGAAACTGTGCAGAGTTCTATAATATGATGCAACAAGAAACCCCCCTACTACTGTCTTTGGTGACTCATAGAACTAGAGAGAATTAGAGGATTTATCTGCAGAGATGTGGTTTAACAGTGCAATATAATTTTCAGAAAATTGACAGGATTGTAGAGAAATGAGATGATGTCAAAAAAGAGAATTTATGTTCTTTTTACACATCACCAAATGAAATGTTTTCTCCCAGCTATAACTTCAAATCTTATATCAATAATATCAAAGATAAATGTGATTTTGTTTATTTTGATTCTTTTCAATTATTCAGAAATAATGTATGTTATTTCTGATCAAAATTTTTTGCCACTCCAAATCAGCTCCAAATCCAAATGATTCAAAATATTGATATGAAGCTTTGGACAATAAATATTCAGTGATTTCTTTTCTTTGTACTTCCTTTTTCTTTTTATGTTTCTGTGTACATAAAATTTGTCTTTTGTTGTGTGACATGGTGGTTTTGCTGGTGGTGCTGGTGGAAGCATGTGTGTGTGTGTGTGTGTGTGTGTGTGTGTGGTGTATGTATACACTGATGCAATGCCCTGTGTGTTTGCCACAGCAGCTAGGCAAGAGCATTGGGTGTTGCTTCCAAATTTCAGATATCAGATTTTCATTATTCTGGGGCTTACTGGGGATTCTCTGTTCTCTGTTCCCCACAGGATTCTGATAACAAAGAGAGTGTCTCACACACAGCTATTTATGTGTCCTGGAGTTTCAAATTCCTATGATCTTGGGCCCTCTTTCTTAATCAGGATGTATACTTAGCTGTTGATCCATCTCCCAAGTCCTTGCATTTTCTTATAATCCTCTTCCTTAAAGGAAATATATGTATTTCTTTATGGCATATGTTTTAAAAATGTTTCTTTGTATACTGAACACATATGCAGTTTATTTCCTTGTAATTTCTTATAATACTATTCGTTAAATGAAAGGTATATTTTTGCTTCTGGTATAGCATTTCTTTAATAATGAAGGTAAAAAAAAATTCTCCAAAATGATCCTCAAACATATAAGAAATTATAAAATCAACTTGCTGCAAAAGCTTTTAAACACACTCAATACCTTTCTATGTGCTATTCATAGGTCTCAAACATAATAACAGATGCTGGGTTTGACATTTTGCAAGCAACCACAAATCTAAGGGAAAAAAAAAAAACTAATATTGAATTATTGGTAAGGGGAAAAGATAGAGACATAGTGAGATACTCCTTTGTTTAGTGTCCAAAAGCAACTTTCAAATTTTATTTATGAAATATCACAGTGGTCCAGTGATGTGCTTTTCCACTGTGCATTGGATTTGGTATGATCATGCTTCTGAAAAGAAGAAAAAGGGCAATTCTTGCAGGTGAAGGTGACCTTTACTACAACCCTTCCAAAGCCCCTTCTCTCAAGACTGCCAGGCAAAACCCAAGAAACTGCAGGAGGTCACAGCATTGTCTTCCTTTCCTTTGTTTTCCTAAGGTAAATGGTATTGAACACTATCCATTCATCTAATCTATTTTTAAATAATAGGCAAAGAAAAGTAACTATCAAATGTCCATTCAATCACAGTAACAATCAATTTTTCTCTGTCCCTGTATTTTACAGCTGGTGGAAAAATGCTGGGTCAGCAGTAATTATTTTTTACCATGTTTAGCACTTGTCATATGTTCCACATTAATGGTCAGATAACTTTTATAAATGGGTTAATTCATTTTTGTTTGCCTAATATAAAACAATAATCATTATAAAAAGCAGTACAAAATATGGCAAATTTAACTGGACATGCAAGTGTTCCCAGAAATAGAAAACGCATGCAAAAATGTTTTGTCTTTTTTTTTAAGTCACCCACTAGAAATACACTTTTGGACCTTTGACTCATTTACATAAGCCACTTTAATGTGTTTGACATGAGACTAAAATCTCTGGCTGTGAAATAATTACATATTTTCCCTGGGTGAGGGTAATAGATCTTTCTTTTGATCTAATCAGGTAGGAAGTCTTGGAAACTGAAGAATTAGAGTAGTCATAGAAATACGATATAATATGCATGATGAATCTTTACATGGGCCATCACAGTTTTCAATGAAAACATTTTAGCAGGATGGTTGGGGGTTGTTAATTTAGTGCTTGGGCCCAGTTGTGATCAGTCACGTTAAAAACAAATGAACAAACAAAAACCATAATCCTCAGATATATAGCGTTTACTGGCTACAGTGCTACAATCTAATCTGCACAGCTAAACTAAAGCGTGTAGGGATAGTAAAGATGGAAAGCAAGTAGCGAATTATTACCTGTGTTGGACATGAATTCAGACATCTATACACCTGTCTCGGTTACATAGCTTGAGAGTCTGCTTCATAGACTTGACACACACATCGGCATACCTCAACGTGTTCTTCTCAAGTCATAGTTCTCATGGACCAGTGTTCTCACAGTGAACGGAGATGTGTCAGATCACCCTGGGTGATACTCACTTTTGCGTGATTGAAAGAGAGTTTACATGTAACAGAAAGTTATTTCTGTGAAACAGAAAAGTCCATTTACAAATCACACTGAAACATGGTTCTGTAGGAGTTCAAGCTCTGAATAAGGAGAGTCTGCCGTAACAGTGCCTGCTTTGGAAGCTCATCCCAGCAAAGTGAAGCTGACAGCAGCAGAATTGGTACCAGGTTCGATTCCCCAGTACCATGTAAGCCAGATGCACAAGGTGGTTCATATGTTCATTTGCAGTGACTGGAGGCCCTGGTGCACCCATTCTCTCTTACTGTCTCCTTCTTCCTCTCTCCTTCTCCCTCTCAAATAGACAAATAAATTATTTTTTAAAAAAAGATGAAGGAAAAGTGCTGGGTCTGCAGATACGTAGATAAATACATGATTTTCTTATTATATATGCTACATTTTTGTCCAAGACAGTAACAATGAATTGTGTGGTTTTTTATATATATACTAGATGCAGCAGAACAATAGCACAGAAATAGTGTTCCTAAAGGATCTTGGAGGGTTCATAAAGCACAGGAGACATGTAAAGCTGCGTGATAAAGCACAGGTCATTTGTGTTGTTGTTTTATTTTAAGTCCATTATAACAATCTCACTTAATGGATCTGTAGCTTCCTTTACCTCACATTTATGACTGTTTTTCGTAGTCTTACATTTATGCCCAGCATTATGCCACTGTCTATGTGTCTACATTTTATAGTATTGCTTTAAACTCACTATACTTATACTTTTGATCTTCCTGCTGCTACCTCCCTAATGCAGATTGACATGTGTTCACCACAACATCTGTTTTATTGTAATGCTGGGGTTGGAATCTGGGTCTTCATGCATGCTAAATAATCTATCTACTGAGATACATCCTAGCCCCTTCACTTAACTTTTAATCTCCTTGGTCCCACTTTTTTTTTTTTTTTTTTTTTTGCATTTCCCCTTCCTATCTCCCTTGAGTTATTTAGAATTTTATTTGAATACATTTTAGTGTTTCATTTTAATTTAGCTATTATGATTATAACTGTTTGTATAGTTTTATATTGTTTGATCTATATAATATATTATAACTATTTAGCTGCTTATAGACTTTATTAGAATTCACATATACCACTTTAAGCAGAATATATAAATATTACCAGTGAACTATGTCTGAGTGTTTCCAGGTTCTTGGTGCCTTATTCAAAGAATATGAAAAGCTACACACAAAAAGAGAAGCAGCTAGAAACTTAAAAAAAAATATCAAAGCTCTAGTCTAAATTTGAATACACTAGCAAGAGAAGCAGCAGGCTACCTGAGTGGAAAAGTATTTAGGAACCCAGGTTACTGCTTGCTGAGTCTCTTTAGAAGTCCACAATAAAGAGTCAGTTAACAAGTGGTGTGCTTGTATGACTCTCTATTCTGATTGGCAGATTTGAGTTATACAACTTTACCATGTTTGTCCCTCGACATGATGAATCTGAGTTTAATCATATATGCCCAGCTATGAAAGGCATAAATGCCTGGCTATCTAGCTAGCTAGCTAGCTAGCTATCTTCTATCTATATGCAGTTTTTCTTTGACATTCTAGTGCTGTGAAAAAGACTGGTTGCCTGAGTCAACCATTTTCTCCTTTCACACCATCAATATCCTAAGCATTCACTAGATGCTAATTACTCTTCTGAATGCTTGGGGCAAGTACTGTGCTCCGATTTCTCACACAGCAACGTTGTATTAGTGAGGTTAAGATATCTCAGGCATGGGCTGGAAAGATAGTTTAGTGGTTAAGGTTCTTGCCTGCAAATCCAAAGGACCCTGGTTTGATTCCCCAGGACCCACATAAGCCAGATATGCAAAGTTGCATATGTGTCTGGAGATCATTTGCAGAGCTAGAGGCCTGAGCTGTACTCATTCTCTCTCTCTCTCTCTCTCTCTCTCTCTGCTTATTCTCTCTGTTTCAAATAAATAAATAAAACAAAATATTTTAAGATATCTCAGACATCAGATACTTGTGTTGGTGTAAGTATGGCAAACTATAGATGCTGACATTGTTTCTATTACAGTTATATTCAGTACAGACAAAGTATTCTGTCAATACTGAAGTTGAGATTTAGGAAGTTAGATGTCTTGTAATTTAAAATTTATACACATACATGTAAAATATACATTGGTGTTATGAAAATGGCTGTCATCTACTCAGAGAGTATAGTGAAACACTGCCATATCAAAGTAAAACCTGTTTTTGAAAATGATGCGAAAAAACTGTTTAGTATAGACGTATGACTGTCTATTAATAAGGTATTCCAAATTCTGAATTTTTTGTTTTTAGATCAATATTTGAATATTTCCAACTTTGGAAACCATGGGCCATACTTGCAAAATTTTTAAAGAAGTGCACTTTACATTACTTCATGTTACCTAACTGTTTACGAGGCAGTTACTTCAGTACTTCAACATTCTGTTTCACTTATGAAAATGAGAAACATAGCAAAATGTATAACACATGGTGGATGCTGTGAATTAAAAAAAAAAAACAGTCCTCTTACAATAAATCAATCCAAATATTCCTTCAAGTGCAGTGACCTCTTAAGTGTCCAAATCTAAACTTTTGGAATATTTAAAATTTCAGTGAGATATTATTGATTTTTAGACCCCTAAAGTTTTTTATCTTTAAAATTCTTCTCATCTTGAGCATCTTCTAGTACCATTCATCAGTATAATAATAATATCATAAGAGAAAGCAAAATGATCCAAAATATATCATTTACAAATGACTCTTCAGTATGTCCCAAAGAATATATGTATTATTGTATATAATTTTAACATATCTTGCCATCGTAGCCAACAAATATCAAACTGAGAAAGGAAGAGCATTTTGTCATTTATTATTCTTCCTTTGCGTGGTATCCAGCAGTTAAAAGACCTTCCAAGGAACTCAGTCCTATGACATGTCAGATTGAGTCACAAATATGTACTATGATTCACAGAATACTGACGGTATCACACTGGAGGATACTTGACTTCAAACAGTAGAAACAGCAGATGGAGAAGATGGAGAAGTTCAGGCACTAATACAGACCGGTGTGCATCCTCTCTGTCCTGTACTTGTTGGTGCTTAATTTTAAGAAAGCCCATTGCTTCCTCATATTCCTAATGTGGCTATATAAACTTTGCAGTATCTTTAGTCTTGTGAACAAGTTGCTTCTCTTCCCTTTCTGTAGTCAGAAGGTGCAAGTGAACTAGTATTATGTACAATAATAATTCCCAGTTTGTATCTTATTCTCTATACTGAAGTGGGAGTAAAATTAAATGTTGGGTAGGAATGCCAATATAACCCAGAGGATACAGAACCAGTGAAATAATGAGAAAATCCGTTAAAAGAAGGAGGAGGAAAATGAGAAGGTGAAGAAGAAAAGGGAAGATCAGTTTCATTGTTAACTTAACAGTCACCTTGACTTCTAAATTGCTCCTGAAGTTGTTTGGTAGTGAGGGAGGAATTGCTTTGTGGAAAGGAGCAGAGATTGTGAAAGACAAAATGAAGACTAATGGAACAAAGTAGGTGAAGTTTCACTCTAAGAGAGGATGTGACATGGCATTATTAATCCTCACAGGATTACTCCTTTCTCTTGTTTTGTGAAGTACTCCTACAGTCAAATGTCAAAACCTAGAATAATCTCAATAATCAAATGGAATACACTAATTTTTGGCAAGATGAATAAATTCCGAGTGTTTGTTCAGATATTTGTATATTTGTCATAGATGCATATGAATTTTGGAATCTTCATATAAGAATCATATATATAATCTTCATATGTGAACCTTTCATAAGACTATAAAAATTAGATACTATAGCTTCATATATCTGATAAAGTAGAATTGCCTCGAGTTGTGGATTTCCATCTTAGTAGAGGTACGATGGTGGTATATTTGCATAAAGGTTTCGAACTTCATATGTAAACCGAGCCAGGGCTGCTTTTGGAACAATGGTAGAACCTTACCTAGCATGTGCAAAGCCTTGAGTTTGATGCCCAGCACAGGAATAAGTAGATATTTATGTTGGGCCCTGGAATTCCATTGGCATCAGCTACATCACTTACATGTAAGACCATGGTATGATCCACAGATAGTAGTTCCATATTGAGGCAAAGACTCTGTCTGAAGTAAGTATGTAAAATTATTGATAAAGAAGGCACCCCAAATTCTCCTCATGCCTCCTTATGCATATGGACAGCAGGCACACATGCACACACACACAGGTGCATAGGCCACATATAATACACAATAAATCATATACTATATCATGAATACTACACACACACACACACACACACAATGATAAACAAATAACGACACAAAGTTTTGAGATACAAAATAATCCAAAGTAAAAAAAAATTAAATATTTTATTTATTTATTTATTTGAAAGCAGAGAGAGAGATGGAGAAAAGAAAGAGAAGATAGAAGAATAAAAGAGAAGGAGGAATGGAAGGAGAGAGCGAAAGAATGGGTATGTCAAATCCTCCAGCCAAGGCAAATGAACTCCAGGTGCATATACCACTTTGTGTTAGGCTTTTCAGGCAAGCATCTTAAGTGTTGAGACATCTCTCCAACCCCAAGAATAGTTTAATAGTTTAATTTTTAAGTTATTCCCATCAAACAACTTTGTCAGTATGTATCTTTAAGCCCTTTGAATAATCCTGATCTTGCTTTTGGTTACATAAATTTCTTTAGAGAAATAGTGGCCAAACTAGAGAGACAGGAGACTCATTAAAATGACAAGAATGAGAGGAAGTCGAGGGCTTACCTTGACATTGGACGAGCCATCTCTATCCCGCATGCTAGGACTCGGGGAATGTTGCAAAGTAGATATGGAAGGAATGTGAATGCCACTCTCATGGCTAGCCAGAGAACTGTCTCTGTGGAAACGGTGATAGACACTGCAGAGACTCACATCTCATCCGTGGAGAAAATAATTTGCTGTAGATTGCTCAAAAATAAAGGAGACTTTTACCCTGCCTTCTAAGGCTAAGGGGTCTCTGAAGAGGAGGGAGAAGAAAGAATGTAAGAGCCACAGTGTGCCTAGAAGTGCTGTGGGACACTGTCCTTCAGACATGAACCAACTGATCTATTTATGACCCAACTGTGGCTAATAATCCCCCCGTAAAACCAGTATGGCTATGAGCCCATCCACAATTGTAACCTGGAGACCCCCAGAAGACTAATGGACGGGACAACAGGACAGAAGAACGAGAAAGAGGAGGAAGCTCAGTAGATGTGGTGTAGGGGAGAAGGAGCCAAAAAGAATAACATGTCGGGATAAGGATAAAATTAATATATGTGCTTATATTAAAGTTCTCAATAAAACATGAAATATAACAAAAGTTTGATTTACAAGAAAGGGTGACAATGTTCCTTTCATAATACATTATTACTGCATCGTATAGCCTGGAATACTAACTTTGAAACTGACTTATGGTTTATGGTTTACAATGAGCAGATAACGGCACATGTCTTGTAATTTAAAAAAAAAATACAATAAAAAAAGAAAATAGGCACAGTCTGCTCCCTTAATTTGAAATGATTTCTGTATATTTTTTTATTGGTTCTAATGGACCAAAGAGCAAAGTATTATTTCTGGACTGTACAGTCTGGTTTCCATTGACAGCTCAGACTTTCTTAAAATCCTCAGCCCCACTAAACCAGGCTGAAATTACAGCCAATTGAATGATTCTAAGTTTCTGTACAGGAGAGTTAGGCTGAAAAAAAAAGCACATTTTACTGGCACTGAAAGTTATGGCAAAATATTCTAATTTATAAGGGAAATATTGGCATTGTTCACTGGAATTTCACACTCTAATAAAAAAGAAAAACCTTTGGCAATTAGAATGGTGGAGTCATTTGCTTTTTGTTAAATACAACCATGGGTAAATGAGACACCACATCAAACAAACAGAGGAAGCAGAATTGGAAGTCTGCCAACTGATTATCTCCGGGAAGTTTTGATTATCTAACCAGAAACTCATTTTGCTGATATTGGGACTTTTCCCCCCTCTGAATTAACTTATGCCAACTGGAGACAGTTCAGTGCAAATAATGGTCATAGTCATTCCAGTCTCAGGGAACCAACTGGCCTATAATTTACTCTCAACTCAAGGCTTTCCTCCAAAGTTTTAGATAGAGCCATGTAACTTCAACCATTTCTCAGGATCTTCATATACAATAATTTGGCTGTACATTAAACACCTCATTCACAGCAAACTTATTTTTTACAAATAATTGAAATGAGAAATAAACTGTAAGCACTATGCTGAATCTGATAAAATTATTTTTATTTATTTTAATATGTATCTTATAATCACATTATATGCCTTAATAAAATTGCTTTTTATGGGGCTAGAGAGATGCCTCAGTATGAAACATGGCCCGTGTAAATCCAAATTGACAACTTGAGTTCAATTCCCAGTACTGACATAAAGTTCTATTCACAAAGTGGTACATGCATCTGACTTTTCAATAATATCGAAACAATAATTTTTGAAAAGCATTTGTTGATATTTTCATCTCTATGTGACCACAGCTTGAGGAGCAGTAACTTTAAGGATATTGAGCCTTCAGGATTATTGAAGTCTCATAGACCCCTTGTGTTGCTTTCTCAGTGTGTTTCTGTGCGGATGCTCTTGTGAGTGGCGCTAATGAATGGATGCACACCTACATGTTGGCAACAGATGACAATCTCATGCTTTGTTTCTCAGGAATTTTGGGGGTTAGGTGCTCTCACTGGCTTGGTGCTCACCAATTAAGTTAGTCTGGCTGACCAGTGAGACTAGAAGACCCAACAGTCTGCAACGTCCCAGCAGCTCTAGGATTACGTACAAGTGAGTACCACCATGTTTGGTGCTTTCACCTGAGTTCTGGCCATGAAATGCATGCCTTTGCAAGGAAAGCACTTTATTTATTTATTTTTTTTAGTATTTTTATTTTCTTCTATTTATTTGAGAGAGAGAGGCAGGGGGACAGAGAGACAGAGAGAGGGAAGGAGAAGAAGAGAGGGAGAGAGAGAGAATAGGTGCTCCAGGGCATCCAGCCACTACAAAGGAACTCAGACTCATGTACTACCTTGTGCATCTGGCTTACATGGGTTTAGAGGAATTGAACCTGGGTCTTTGGCTTTGCAGGCAAACGCCTTACTTGCTAAGCCATCTTTCTAGCCCATAAGCACTTTATTTAGCTATCTATAATCTATGCCCTTATTTTGTGCCTTATATATGCATTATAAATATTTGTTAAAAGTAAATTTTATTGCTATGTTATTGTAAATGATAATTGATGTTTATTTAGATTTTATTTTAGGACTGGTGAGATGGCTTAGCAGTTAAGGTGCTTGCTGGCAAAGCCAAAGGTTTGATTCCCCAGTGCCCTTGTAAAGCCAGATGCACAAGGCAGCATAAGCATCTGGAGTTTGAAGCATACAAAAACAGTGGCTAGGGCTGGAGAGATGGCTTAGCGGTTAAGCGCTTGCCTGTGAAGCCTAAGGACCCCGGTTCGAGGCTCGGTTCCCCAGGTCCCATGTTAGTCAGAAGCCCAAGGGGGCGCATGGGTCTGGAGTTCGTTTGCAGAGGCTGGAAGCTCTGGCACTCCCATTCTCTCTCTCCCTCTATCTGTCTTTCTCTCTGTGTCTGCCACTCTCAAATTAAAAAAAAAAAAAGAAGTAAAACTGACCAACCATGAGGTCAGAAGGCACCAGGCATTTTGTTAAAAAAAAAAAAAAACAGTGGCTAGAGGCACTGGCATGCCCATTCTTTATTTGCACCCACTCTCAAATACACACACACACACACACACACACACACACACACACACACATATATATACATATACATATACATATACATATATATATATATATATATATGACTTTATTATAGCTCTATACTAGTTCTTGGAATTCTATTTTACTTTAAGCATGTAATTTTTTAACTTCCTGACTCATTTATTAATTACAAATATTCACAAAATATCTTAGTGTCTAGAAAGAAAAGAAACAATAAATGATTTTGTTCCAACGTTCCATTTCTTTTTATTGCAAAGGATAATTGTAATGTTAGATGTCAGATAAAAGTGAGGAGAGCAGATGCCCTTGCTTTGTGTCTGATTTAGAGATAAATGTTTGAGTCTTTCACCATTAAGTGTTGTATTCATGGCAGATTGTTCAAGGATGTCCACAGATGGTGCAGGAATTCTTCTTTACTACTCTTCTGAGAGCTGTGAACAAGAATTAATGTTAAATGCTATAAAGGTTTTATATGAATATTTTAAATAGCATATTTTTCTGTTTTAGTTTATTAATAAGTTGAATTGTATTTTTGAATGTTAATAGAACTCCACAAATAGACACACACCAACTTTAATGCTGTATTTCTGAGATGAAATATTCAATATTTTCATTTAGAGTTTTTGTGTCAATATTAATAAAATACTACTTTTCATGTAAACATATTACTTTGTTTTAGACAATCTCAATTTTAAATTAATTAGGAAATGCACCCTGCCATTTTGTGAAGAAAATTTACAATATTCCTAATATTTACTCTTAGATGTTTGAAAGAAATTTCTAGTGAAGCTATTTGTATGACAAGCTTTTCTGTAGAAAGATGTGTAATATACACTTTCAAGTTAACATTATACAAGTTGTAAATTATTTCTCATCTCTTTTGTTGATGAGGCACTTTTTTCTTAGATTACAAAATGTCTACCGTATCTTCATGTGTTTTCGGTTAAACTTCATAATTAATGCCCAGCTAGTGGAGCCATTGAGAGCAGAAGCCTTGCTGGATGAGGAATGTCGTGGAGGGGTTAGATTTTCTACGACTAGATAACCCAGCTTGGCAGTGCTAGCTAGCTCGCTCTTCTCTAAGTTCCCTCTTGACAATGTGGGCAGGAGATGTCTGGCTATCTCCTCTCCCCATGCTTTCCCGATGATGATGAAACTTTCCTTTAAAACTATCATCCAAAAATAAACATTTCCCTTCTGTAAGCTGCTTCTGGTCAGGTATTTTTTTTTTTTTTTTTTTTTGTTCCACAATGAGAAGATCACAGCTAAAGTAATTTTAATTAACTGAAACATGTCAACGTGACACACACATTGATCATAAATTCAAGCTTATCTTTGGTTACATAGTGACTTTGAAGTCAAGCTGGGCCTCATGAGTCCCTTGTGAATAAACAAATATACAAAAAAAGAGAATGACTACAACTAAATCCCTACCTACTGGGGCTGGAGAAATGCCTTAGTATTTAAGACACTTGACTGCAAGACCTAAGGATCCAGGTTCAACTTCCCAGTACACACATAAAGTATCTTGTTCCAGATGACACATGTATCCAGAGTTTGTTTGCAGTGACAAGATGTCCTGATACACCAGTCTCTCTCTCAAAGAAAGAAGGAAGAAAAGAAAGAAAGAAAGAAAGAAAGAAAGAAAGAAAGAAAGAAAGAAAGAAAGAAAGAATGAAAGAAAGAAAGAAAGAAAGAAAGAAAGAAAGAAAGAAAGAAAGAAAGAAAGAAAGAAAGAAAGATGGAAGGAAGGAAGAAAGGAAGAGAAGAAAGAGAGGGAAAAGGAAAGAAAATATTTTTAGCAACTAAAAGAAAAAAGCTTCCTACCTATAAAGGCAGCCAGATACTTAGTACAAAGGGCATGGTACAATGCCATTGTACAAGCCACTCAGAATTTTCCCTTATTTTGGGGGGATATATCCATGTGATTCAACAAGCCATTTGCCATTTTTCAAACCTACTGCTACTACTACTACTACTACTACTACTACTACTACTACTACTACTACTACAGGAAAGCCCTTGAATCCTCAGTTTCTGTGCAAGGCCTTCCTTTAGAATGAAGTCACATTCGTTGGCCTAATCTGGTGTTCACGCTGGGTCCACTGCAAGCTTGGGCATAGCTGCTGTCTACACGCATCATTTTCTTCCCACATTCATGGCCCTCCTCTTCCTTGTCAGTCTGATCTCACTTTAAAATCTATCTTCTCATAATTTTTCTTAGCTGATCATTTCCTTCATGTCTTAATGTAGGTCATTATTGCTTTTTCTGTCATTAAATAAAGTCTGGCTGAGAGAAGGACAAGTGTTTTAGATGAGAAAATGGTGGTTTCTGAGCATCTCAAACTTTCTCACCTTTTTGCTTATTTCCTTCTTCTATATTCACTTGCACAAAACCACGAAGTTATGTTGGTTCAAAATGCTGAATGAAAGTATGCTTATTTTTTTTTTTTTAAGTTTAAAGTTTGTGGCTTTTAAGAACAAGTTTCAGAGTTTTTGACTCCTTTTAACCCCAAGGAAGAGTGACTATATTTTCCAGCATTATGCTTTCAAATTAGTGATTTTATTACCTGTGGTCATCTATCAAATTATAATGTTTTCTTCATCACAAATTTTCTTCTCTTTCTTCAGATGAATGGCTGAACGAATGTGTATTTTTTACTCTGGATTCTTAGATTTGGTCACTATAATCAATCAACTGCCAGGCAGAGTTCCCTAAATATTTCCTCATTTGGCCTTAGTAGATATTTAAATTTCCAATTTGAAATCATTGAGGGAAAAGTGCTAGCAAGTATACTAGCAATTTGGGGAGGGTATATGAATAGTATCTTAATGTTTTAAGAATAGACAGAAATGGGTATTTAACAACAAAAAAAGTTTCTTTGGTTCTTGTGAAAGTCAGAACTTTGAAGCTGGAGTTGAAAATAACTTTTTTTTTTTTTAAATTTATTTATTTATTTATTTGAGAGCGACAGGCACAGAGAGAAAGACAGGTAGAGGGAGAGAGAGAGAATGGGTGTGCCAGGGCTTCCAGCCTCTGCAAACGAACTCCAGACGCGTGCGCCCCCTTGTGCATCTGGCTAACGTGGGACCTGGGGAACCGAGCCTCGAACCGGGGTCCTTAGGCTTCACAGGCAAGCGCTTAACCGCTGAGCCATCTCTCCAGCCCTGAAAATAACTTTTAAGCTAGCCTTCATAATATTTCCACCTCAGGATAATAGAGCTCAGTCCTATAGTAAATTAATGCTGTGACACAACTTCCTAGTCAAAAGTTTAAGTCTGACATATTCTAAGACTTCCTTAAATTCTCATAGTTATAGTTCCCAAGTATGAGGAGAAGTGAAATATGAATCTTCATTATATGCTTTGAGGCAGTAAGTCTTTTCACATGAACCAGAAATGCTGTGTACGGTCACCAGGTGGTAGAGTAATAACAAAGATTCTTGTGATAATTGTTTCCAATTAAAACGACCCATAAGACAAATGCATATTGCACATAAATCACACAATGATGATTATTAGAATGATGTCCATGTTCATAATCTCTATACAAATAATCACATATGCTTTGATTTTAAATTTAGGAGGTAGATGGTCTCAGAATGACAAGGACATGTGAGGGCCTACAGAGTTTAGAGATAATAAATCCATTCTACATTGGACATAAATTACAGAATTGTGACTCACTCTCTTCAGATTATAGTCACATAATTACATGCAAACTCAATACACCTTTATGTCTTCATTCAATACATGTTCCTCTATTCCATAAAACTTACTACTTGTTTCAAAGCATAATTTAAGGTTGAGTAACTGGGAAAAATTGCAAAGCATGACAGCCTGCGTTTGATTCCCCAGTGCCCATATAAAGACAGATGCTCAAAGTAGCACATGCATCCACTGTTCATTTGCAATGGTAGGTGGCTCTGATGCTCCATTCACACTCCCTCCCTTCCTCCCTCCCTCTCTCTCTCTCTCTCTCTCTGACAAATAGAAATATTTTTGAAACTTGGGCTTGTGTGGACCTATGGCATCAGGTACTATGAACTTTATAAACAATAAAACAGACAATGAAAAAAAGTCAATGGGGGCTGGAGATATGGCTTAGCAGTAGATGCTTGCCTGTGAAGCTAAGGATCCAGGTTTGATTCTTCAGTACCATGTAAGCCAGATGCACAAGGTGGCACCTGCATCTGGAGTTCACTTCAGAATGGGATGAAAATCTTTCTTTCCTATCTAATGATGTTTTCAGTGTGACTATTAAATCAGTAGACTAGGGATAGCATATAACCAAAAATTAAGGATATGGTATACTGCTGGGGGCGTATCTCAGTGGATATGATGCTTTCTCTGCAAATGTGAGTATTGGAGTTTGGATTCCCCCATCCACTTAGAGACAAGCGCAGTCGCCATTGTTTGCGTTCCCAGGAGAACCACACTGTGAAAAGGGAGGCATAGCAGTGAGAATGTCCTCAAAGCTAGTGGGTCAGCTGACTTAATGAACAGAGTGGTGAACAGCCAGCGTGGACGGGGAGGACAGAAGCCTAAGGTTGTCCTCTGTGTGTATGTGTGCGTCTTGTCACACATGCCCCCGGACATGCCCATCATTTACCACACAGCAAAAGAAACCAAAGCAAATGTGAAATGTGGAAATTTGTGATTCGTTGATATGTTACGTAGGGAAGACTGGTGAGGAATTTTGAATGAAGAAGGCCCAAGATTTTCATATTGTGTGTGTGTGTGTGTGTGTGTGTGTGTGTGTGTGTGTGTGTGTCTTTGTATCTGTTTTGCTTCAACCATCACTGAATTAAGAAAACATTTTAATATGTGTAGCAAACAAAAAAGATACCTATTCATATTAATTGATGGCATGTAACTTGTATAACTATGAATGAATGAATTACAGAAGCTCATTATTTTATTATTACCATATATGTCTTCAAAAACCTGATGTATCCTTTCTTCAATGTTTTTTTTTCCTTGTGAGGGTATGTGTATATTTGGGGTGTGTGTGTGTGGTTTATGCATGAGTATGTGTCCATGAGGTGCATAATATTTGGTGTTTTCTTTGTCATTCTTCTACCCGTTTTTACTTGAGCTGGAGGCTTTTACTGACATTATGTTCCAAATAAACTACCCCATAATAGAAATTGTTTTTATTATTTACCTTAATAATATGGATGCTTAATATAATATGCATACTTGTATATTGCTTGTATATAAGGATTTTATATTTATAAATTAAGATATTTGGTTAAACCAAAAGCATACCAGGCTGGAGAAATGGATTAGCGGTTAAGGCACTTGCCTGGGCAGCCTAAGGACCCAGGTTCAATTCTCCAGATGAACACTGCGGTGCCTGGGTTTGGAGTTTGTTTGCAGTTGCTTAGAGGCCCTGACTCAACCATTCTCCCTCCCTCTCTTTCTCTCTCCCCCTCTTTCTGTCTCTAATATATAAATAAATGAAAATAAAAATCTTAAATGGATTCTTTGCTATTAAAAAAGCATACCTGCATATAATTAATATCATATAAAGTGCATGTACATAAATATTCAGTGACACTATTTGTCCATGTTTATGAGCAATAAGAGAAAATTACAAAGATATGAGTCCTACGTATCCGTAGTCGATGGAACTCTTTGTATTCTGACTTAGATGACATAAAATCCTATCTCATCTCTCTGTGTCTGTCTCTCTGTGTTCACATCTGTGTGACTTTCTCTCTGTCTCTTTCTCTCTCTCTCTCTCACACACACACATTATGATCACAGACCAGGGGAAAAGTGTATCCAGAAGAACAATGCATAATTACTCTCTTTGAAGCATTAGGGACATTTTTGCATTTTTTTTAATCATTAAGTCTAAATTGACATAGAACTTCACAATGAACTGCTCAAAATTAAAATTTTATAAAATTTGTAAGGTTGTAAGTTTAGCTTTCAAAACACGCAGAGAAACCCTTTAGTGTTTTAAAAGAAATAAGGCATAAAAACAAATATATTCCAAATAAAACAACATACAAGAAAGAAAGGAACTTAATCAGTTTATGTAGAAATTCAAAATTATTGGATAAGAAATCTATGGTAATAAATATCACTTTTTGCAATTATGAACTCAGCTTATTGGCCACTATATAGTTTTAATTGATAGATGGGCCAGCAGATGTCACTCTTGTTAAAACACCGAGTAACCGTCCATGAAGGGTCATGGTCCACGATGGTGGTAGGCAGAAATGCAGCGCATGAACGATTTAGTCCTGACCCATTTGTCACCTTACCACCTAGTTTACACTAATGACAACAGCCTCAGTGAATTAAAAGTGTCAGCTGCCTGGCCACCAATTTCCAGAGCTGTTTGATTTAACTCTAATTTACGGTCATGGTTATAAAAGCAGAATTACCAAGTCTCTGGAGTTATTACAGAGCTGTACTCAGTACAAGGAACCAATGCTGCTGTAAGCTTAATCGATCCCTGGCATTATTATCATTAGCAGATGATTCCTACCATGAATTCCTCTCAGGAGAAACCTAGAAAAAGCTTGAAATTAAACCTCAATTTTTGAAGCGGGGAATTTCTTTTTTTAATTCTTCTATGAAACTAGAATATGGCAATTTAAAGATCAATGATATCCATTAATCTACAAAGGACCTCACAATGTTTCAAAAATTAAAATAAGCATATGTTTGTGGACATGTTCACTTGCATGTGTGTGTTATATTGCAGAAAAGAAAATATCAGATTTGCTGTTAATTCCCTTGGGTACATTAGGTATTAAATTAAGGACCAATATTTAATTAAAATTCTTAGATAAGATCATGATTTATGTAAATTACTTCTATGTTAATGGGTTTGTTATATTCTCCTGATCAGAATTGTGAAGCCACAAAATTGAGAAACCTTGGATTTAAATCTCAAATAAGCAATTCAGAAATTTATAAGTTTGGGTAATTTTTAATGTATTAATATATATATTTTTAAATTATTTGTAGCAGAAAGAGATAGAGAGAAGAGAGGAGAGAGAAGAAAGACAGAAAGACTGGACATTGCAAGGCCTGAATCCACTACAAATGAACTCCAGATTTATGTGCCACTTTATACATCAGGTTTTAAGTGGGTACTGGGGAATCAAACTTAGGTTACTGGCCTTTGCAGGCAAGCTCCTTAACCAGTAAGCCGTATCTCCAGGCCTGTTTTAATATTGTTGACTATTTATTTGCAAGAAGAGTGAGAGAAAGAGAGAGAGAGAGATTAAAGGAGAATGCGGGCAGGCCAGGCAGCCTGCCACTACAAAGAAACTCTAGAAATGTGTCATTTACCACTTAGCCATTTATCTAGCCCCTTGGATTTATATTTTTTAACCTCTTTTATCTGAAGATTTTCAAACGAATATAGGGTAATACCAACATATTATAATAGTTTTATTGCTTAAATAAAATAATTAAGAAAGCAACTTGAATATTACTTGATCCTGGTAGGATTTTGATGGATTTGTTTGCTTTCATACTAAGAAAACTGAACTTCCCAATGAGACCACTGATAGGAGCACATGTCTGATTACCTGGTCGTTCAAGCAAATGTTAAAATGGAGTTGTTCATTGAGAAAGTATCCTGAAGGCTAATGATTTCACGGGCCCATCTGACGAGACATGCTAACCCTGCTTGCATGCTTTGATTGACTAGAAAACAATATCTGTAATGCATCTGAGGATTTCTGGCTAATTTCCTTACAAAGCTGTTCATTTCATCCTTGATGAGCTTTACCTGGACTACCAACTTTGAGATGGCTCAGTGTTTGAGGCACTTGCCCTCCAAGCCTAATGAGCAGAGTTCAATTCTGGTACCCATGAAAGCAAGATGTACAGAGTAGTGTGTGACTTTGGAGTGCCTCTGCAGTGGCTGGAGTCCCTGGTGTGATGGACTCACTACTTCTCTCTTTTTCACTCTCAATCTCTCTGTATCTCTCTGCTTGCAAATGAATACATACATACATACATACATACATATATACATATATACATATGAGAATACTATTTTCATTGATTCATTTAACTAAACTGCAATGAGATGAGGTTTAATGGTGGATGATAAAGGTATAAAACCAAGCCTCCACCCATTCTCGTTCTGGTTCATCTATATAAGTAAAAAATATAAGACTTCTCTCTTTTTATCTTCATTGTAAAAATCAAGTTTAGAATGAATGCAAATCAAAAAACTATTATTTGTGTATGTCTGTGAACTCAAGCAATAATGGAATAGACATCTACATTATTGTGTATTCAAATTGATTTTTAGAGTCCAAAGCCACTCATTATTAATATGTTAAATAAATTTAATTTTGTTTTAGCATCCAAAGAATTACTTAATCATTTATCTTGTCTCACATGTTTTTCAATTTGTAATTTTAAGATAATTTATTATGTTTTTATAAGTTTTGAGAATTCATTTCATTTTTTTTGCTAAAAATAATTAAAAGAAAATTGATTTCATTGATTATGGTCTTGCTTTAATTTACTTTTGTCCTTCTGGAGTGGTCTTCTAATTGCCTGATATTTTTTTTTTTCTTATTTTCCCCACATACGGTTTAGTTGCTTCAGCCTCAGAAAGAAATCCTCAACTGTATCTTCAAACACAGAATAGAGGGATAAAATGCTTTAATCAGTTTCATGGTGTGGCGATAAGATGAGGTGGGATAAACCTACCATGACTATGAAAGACAATGTCACTATGTAGCTCTGGATGAAGGAATGTACCACATCCTGGAGAACGTCCTTGAGGCTGGAATGTTATTTTCTGTCTAGCCATGTAAATATGGCTTCAATAAACTATGTCACCAACCTGACAGCAAACACACCAAACCAGAGATTTTTTTTATAAGGTAAATTCTAAATGGCCTTCACTGTTTTTGTAATTTTAATTCCTGTTCTACATCACTAGAGTTGTACTGCAGAGTGACATCCTTACTTAGGTGCTTCAAGGGTAAATCCAAATCCAGGTGGCGTGACTTCTCTTACATTGATAAATGCTTAACTTTCCCATGGTGGACTGGACACCTGGTAATCACCTGCCTTTGTGGAGGTGTCCCATCTCTTCTGGAAGGAAAGTTGTGTTTTGAATTTAAAAAAACAAATCTGTGATATTCTCAGACTTGGGTCTCAGGGACAGAGGCAACTTGAGCCATCACCATGAAACAGAACCTGTTTGGTTGTTCTTAATCATAATAATTCATAAAACTGCCAATCAATAAGTGAAATAAACACACAAGTCTCAGGAAAAGAAATACAGATTTTCAACACATTAATTTTAAAGTTTTTAACGATCTAAGCCATAGGCATATGCAAATTAAAACTACTTTGAGGTTCCATCTCATGCCAGTCTTTGTGGCTATACTCAAGGAAAAAAAAAAAAAAAAAAAAAAAAACTGCTGATGAGGATATAGGAGAAAGGGAGCTCCTATTCACTGGTAGTAAGTGGCAACTGGTATAGCTGCCATAGAACTCGGTGACAAAGTTTCTCAAAACAGTAAACTGTGTACTACCATGTGAGCCAGCTACATCACACCTGACCATAGACACCAAGGCATCTACTTTGTACCACAAAGATATTTGCCATTCTGCCATCTACGTATAATATAGCTTTGTTCATAAGACTTAAGAAGTGGAACCAACCTAGATGTCCATCAAGTGATGATTAGACGTTGGAAACGTGACATCTATGCACAATAGGATTTTCTTCACTTGTCAGATAAAATGAAAATTGGTGGAAAAGATGACATTATGCGGGGTAGCCCAGGCACAGATATATAAAAATATAAGAAACAGAGAAGGAAAGTAACAAAGAGAGGTACACATGATCTCTCACGTGCAGTGCCTAATGTTGAATGCTTGTTTGTATGTAACCAAATAGAGTCCAGAAGGGAAAAGGGGAGTGGAGAAAGGGCAGAAAAGGTCATATGTGACATGAAGGTAGAACAAAGCGGAAGATTTCACAAAGGTGGGGAGAAATCATATGAGCATGAAACACGTATGAAAAGTTCTATCATGTCCGGGCATGGGGACACGCACCCTTATTCAAAACACTTGGGAGGCAGAGGTCAAAGGATTGCTATGAGTTCAAGGCCAGCCTGGAACTACAAAGAGCAGTCTCAAGCAATGTCTCCTCTCCTTGCATGGGACAATGTTTCTGACACAAGTTGGAACTGTCTCATGAGCAGACAGCTCGCACGACACACAACCTTCTCTATAAACACAGCTCTATGCAGCAAGCATTTTGTTCTAACTGTCACTCCAAAAGGGTGATTCTGAGACTTCTGGACAAGATGGCTACCGCCTAGCTGTGCTGCAAATCCCGGGGAAAGGTAGGCAAGACATTAAGGTTTTTCTGGGTCTTCTTGTCAGGGGGAGGGCTCGGAGGGGGGAAATCAGGGAATCGTGGATCCCCTCAAGGGCGGGTAGAATAACCATTCCACCAAATAGCTGGGTGCCCCATCGTGGTGCCTGGTCCTGTGCCTGTCCTGGGCCCTGTCTCAGAGCCCCGTTGAGGCGTGGGGTCCTGTGCCCCGTCATGGTGCCGTACCTGGCCATCCCACATTCTCTTATGGTGGGGGAGTGCAGACTTTTCCAGGTCCCAGTGTTCCCAGCTAGAGTTTGGGATGCTTCACAGCTTGGTACATCAGTCCCCCTCTAAGCTCAAAGGCAGGCAGCTTTGGTGCATTACCGCTTGAGAATTCAGGCAACTTTGGCCCCGCTGTCAGGCAGTAGATAGGTGGTTTTGGCAAGTGGGAGCCAAAGCCCAGGCTGCTTGGCAACTGCCCCAGGCCCAAATAATATTTAATGTACAGAGACTGGAGGAATTCCCATTAAGATCAGGAACAAGGCAGGGTTGTCCTCTCTCACCTCTGCTTTTCTATATAGTACTGGAAGTCCTAGCTCAAGCAATAAGACAGGAGAAGGAAATAAAAGGGATACAATTTGGAGAGGAAGAAGTTAAGTTAGCTCTATTCACTGATGACATGATTGTTTATGTAAGAGATCCGAGAGACTCCATCCCCAAACTCATGAAGGTGATTAACTCCTATAGCAAAGTAGCAGGATACAAAAATCAATGCACAAAAATCAGTAGCATTTCTATATGCAAATGACAAAGATACAGAGAAAGAAATAAGGGACATAGTCTCATTTTCAATAGCAACAACACCACCAAACAAATACCTTGGAATAACGACATTAACCAAGGAAGTTAAAGATCTATACAATGAAAACATAAAAACACTCAAAAAAGAAATTGAGGAGGACTTGAGAAGATGGAAAGACCTCCCGTGCTCCTGGATAGGCAGAATTAACATTGTGAAGATGACAATCCTATCAAAGGCAATATATAGATTTAATGCAATTCCAATTAAAACCCCTACAGTGTTCTACACAGAGATAGAAAAAATGATCTCAGATTTCATATGGAAAGGCAGAAGGCCTCACATATCCAAATATATCCTCAGCAAAAGAAATACCTCTGATGGCATCACCATACCTGATATAAAGCTGTATTACAAAGCCATAGTAATAAAAACAGCATGGTACTGGCATAAAAACAGAAATAGAGACCAACAGAATAGACTTGAGGACTTGGATTTTGGGTTAAGCAACTATAGCTACTTGATATTAGACAAAGGCCTCAACAATATAGGCTGGAAAAAAGACAGCATCTTCAACAAATGGTGCTGAACAAACTGGATAACCACATGCAGGAAACTGAAACTTGAACCACACATTTCATCATGAACTATACTCAAATCCAAATGGATCAAAGACCTCAATATAAGACCAGAAACCCGAATACTACTGGAAGAAAATTTAGGAAGTACTTTCCATGGTATAGGAATGGAAAAAGACTTCCTGAACAAAACCCCAGTAGCTCACAATCTTAAACAGTCACTCAACCAATGGGATCATATGAAGCTGAAGAGTTTCTTTACAGACAAGCACACAATAAGCAAAGCCAATAGATTACCCACAGCATGGGAGAAAATATTTGCAGGTTATCAAACTGATAAAGGCCTAATCTCTAGAATCTACAAAGAACTCAAAAATCTAAACAGTAAGAAGTTAAACACCCAGCTAAAAAAATGGGGCAAAGAGATGAATTGGCAGTTCACAGAGGAAGAAATACAAAGGGCAAACACATACTTAAGAAAATGTTCATCATCCCTAATCATCAGAGAAATGCAAATTAAAAATCTATGAGATTCCACCTTACCCCAATAAGGATAGCAAACATCAAAAAATCAAACGAAAATAAATGCTGGTGAGGATGTGGAGAAGCAGGAACATTCATCCACTGTTGGTGGGAATGTAGGATGGTACAACCACTTTGGAAAGCAATATGGAGACTCCTGAAAAAGCTGATTATAGAGATACCAATAGACCCAGTTATTCCCTTACTGGGCATTTTCCCTAAAACCTTCAAACCACAGGCCAGAGAGATTTGTTCAACCATGCTTGTAGTGGCTCAATTCATAATAGCTAAGATCTGGAATCAACCCAGATGTCTGTCACTGGAAGAATGGATAACTAAGATGTAGTATATCTACATAATGGAATTCTATACAGCAGTAAGAAAAAATGACACAAAGAAATTTGAGGAAAAATGGTTGAACCTGGAACAGATCATTCTCAGCGAACTTACCCAATCACAGAAAAAAATCGCCACATAGTCTCCCTCATCTACAACACCTAACCTGAATCTACCCAAGATACCTTACATACCCAGCAAGCATCTCATGGACTAGACACTAGGATGGATGGGGAGGGAGGGGAGGGCATCAAAGGGGTGGGGAACACTAATCTGGACCCAAATGGCAATGGTACCATAAAATTCTCCTTCCTAAAAGGCAGACCAAATGGCTGAATCTTCACCAAGCCCTTACAGGAAACACCTGAACCACAAGACAATGGAGAGGGTAGGGTCAAGTCTAACCTAAATTCTCTACATTTTTCTTCCCTCCCTCTCTCTCTCCCTCTCTCTCTCATCTCTAACTCCTTTATATTAGTTACATTTTTTCCTCATTTTCTTAGGGGGCACTGACCTGTAACTCCCAGTACCAGCATGGGGCTATCACCCACAATGAGCTTTTGATCAGAGAAACCTACTATGTTTTCTAAAAGAATGACAGATTTCTGTTAGAGTACTTGATGACCCACCAAAGGTTAGTAGTAAGACCCTATTGCTGAAGACACCATATGCAGCTGACATGTAAAATGGAATGGCATGGCTGGAAGCCAGGAGAGAGTCAGTCCCCAGACAGTCAGTGTGTCTAGTGCCAGAAGGTGCTACATGGGCGACTGGGGGAAAATGACCAGTATCTGTCCAAGCAACTCATGGTCTAACCTACTTAGCAGCAAATATCCTTTTGTGATGCCCACACAAGTGCAATTGTGGAACAAAGCCATGTTGGGGAATCAACTGCTCTTGATTTGGCTAACTGATCACCTCAGTGGTGCAGGACCCATAGCTGGAGCTGGGAAACAATTCAGAACCATATCCAAACATAAGCCCACTCTCCAATATCAAGCTACTGTCAATCATGGGCTACAAGATGGCCTACACCTATTAAACTCTATAAAAAAGTAGGGGCTATTTCATTTTTCCTGGTGCTATCTTACTCTCCATTGGAGATTCTGCCTTTCTTTTTCAGATAGATGCAGATCCTAAGGAGAGAGCCACCCCATCATACCTCAAAAGGGCCCTAGCTGAAACTAAGGAAAATAGGTGAAACAAGCAAGGGTTCTGTTTTCCTGATGAACTGGATACCAGCACAAGGGGGAAGGAGACCAACACAGTGAAAAATCAACTCCTACCAAATCAGAGAGCCAGAGCCTCAGAGGCCCCCAATACTGCATCACTGAAGCAGACCAAAATGAACCCAACATGGCTCAAGGAAATTTCGTGGAAGAGGGGGGCAGAAAGAATGTCAGAGCCACATGTTGGGTCAGGATATGCAGAGACATTTATGTTACCCATAACTGTGGGCAAACTCCACAATGCACGACCCATATACCTCAACAAGGAGGGGCCAGTGGGGAGGGGGTAGGTTACGGATGAGCCTAATAATGGTACCAAACAGCCTGTACTTGCAGAATAGAAAACTAATAAAAAAATAAGTAAATAAAATTAAATAAAATAAAAAAGGGTAATTCCAAAAGCCTCTCTCTTGTAATGCAGTTTTGCCTGCTTCTCACTCATCCAAGGCTTCTGTTTCTCATTTCAACGATGTTACACTTTCCTCTTCTCTCGGTTTGTGTTCTGATACCTCCTTCTCGTGAACTGCCATGAACTCAATTTCTCTGATCAAGTAGTAACAATTGAAAATAATGATCACCAGCACCATCTAGTTATGTGGGTGCATTGACCTAAAACTCAAAAATGACACAACTGTATCCATTTCCCTCAGTGTTCTGATTAACATATCTTTCCAGTTGTGCAACTGAAGTTAACATTAATTACACTGGCGGCCTGATGTTGTATAATTTTATACTTATGTTGAGATTTTTGTTTATCTTCGTTCCAGTTTTATGTAGGCTATCTCATGCAAATAAAATATACCTAATATTTTCTTCTACTAAATATGATTGATGTTTTTCATCTCTTTGGCTGAAATTAAGTTTTTTTCCCTTCTGTGAATCCATTTCTTCATACCCATTTAACACATCTTTCTCCAGATCCTTTTGGTTTTATTGTCTGCACTACAATGTAACGTGAACTTATTTTAAAGAAAAATATATTAATAACACATTTGTGTGCCTTTAATTATTTTATAATTCTCTGCATCTTCTGTATAAAGCAATATTTATTAAAAAATCTCCTATTACTGATATTTGCAAATAAAAAGAAGATAAAAATTACCTGTTAATCTGTCCATCCAGTGAAGTGTCTTTCTGTTAATGAGCCCAAATACATTGTATACAGAAAGAATATTAACAATATAGGAAATATATGGCCTGACTTTTACTAAAATTTCTCCATTCATGATCCTGCAGTGATCATTAATAACCATACTGAAGAGGTCTCACAGTGGAATGGTGTGTGGGACAGGGGATATATTATAATAACCTGATGGAAATATGACTGGCAATATGTTCACATAATAAAGTTCTAAATGAAAATAATGCACTAGGATTTTAAAAAGTGGACATCTGACAAGGTTTGCATTTTCATTTATTTTGCTGATCTTATAGAGACATATTTGGCAAAAAATATTTTAAAGCATCTTTCATCAGTATGCCCTTAAAGGAATTTCCCATTCATACTGTTCATACTGTCACCCAACACAAACTAAACCATGACTGTTCCATCACTGCAAAGAAAACACTGTATTTTTACAATGTTACCAAATACCTAGTCCCAAGGAAAAATATATATATATATTTCCTATTATTGCATATAATATTGATCTTTACTAAGAGTTTCATTCAAATTCAACCACATTCCAAATTAAGTTTTATAAACAATTATAATTTCAATAATAAAGAGCATCTGTTGGTGTTTAATAGGTCATCTAAGCTGACAAATTTCATTTCTACTGCAGAAATATTCTCTAAAATGTCCGTGCTAAATGTAATTGCCATGAATGTTCTATGATGTTTTTTGTGCTACTTTTCACTTTTCTCATGAAAACAGCAGTTCCATTATTTTCTGGACTTAAAAATACATATTAATGTATATTGAAAACTAATTATTTATCAGGGTGATTATAACATTTTACATTCCCACAATACATATGATTTTAGATACCCCATGTACTTAACAATGTGTTTTCACAGTTTTAAGCCCTCCTTGTCTCTGTCAGCTACATTTAACTGTGGTTTTGATTTACGTTTCTACATTTCTGGCTAAAGAGTTGAGTATTTTCATGAACGCATTATTCAACTTTTATTGCTTCTAATATTCTGTCCATTTTAGTGAGATTATTTTTTTCTAATTAATTACTATAATTCTCCATGCATTTTGGACACATTATTGTTGAATCCCCTGATCCAGAGAATTATGTTGGAAAGATTTCTATTATTTGGAAAATATACCTAATAAATTAAAATAAGAAAATGTTTTTGGTTTTTCTTTTGGCTTAAACATTTGTAAGTTTCTTTCCATGCTCAGGAATATAACTCCATTAATTACCTATTCCAAGACTGAAACCATCACACCATCTGTAGTAGCAAATGATAGATAAGTTTTCCTAAACATGCCTATCACTGTGGAAAACTCAACTAGTCATTTTAACTAATGTCATAGGATGAGAAAAATAAATCAATAGATTACAGACTGGGAACAAGATGAAAAGTTTCTTTTTTTAATAGATAGGACCATCATGTTTTCAGAAATTTTGAATGAATTATCCAAAATATTATGTGTGCTTATGCTATATTATACCAGTCTCTTAAGGTATAATTTTGTTACCCAATTATAATATTAATTCTATATACTAAACTTCAACTAGTGGAACATAAGGTATTAAAACATATAAAACATAGAATAGATTCAATGCATATGGAAAAATTTTATAAAAATATTCAGAAACATATTAGAAAGTTTATAATATGTTTAAGAAATTAATATGATTAAATCCATTGACTGTTATTTTACATAAGTCTGCATTATTGTGATTATTGTGACAATGACAATGATTTTTGTTTTGTTTCATTCTGAATATATACTTGGTATTCAGTTTGGTGAGAACATTTTATGCACTTATTTTTTTCAGGTTTCCTGGAGGCACATTCTCAGCTTTTGTAAAAGGAGAAGAGGTCTTTTACTTTATGTTGAGATATATTCATAGATTGAATGGTACATTTCTTTCTCTTAGAATTTTAACAAAATTGTTTCTTTGTCTTTGAGACGTAATTAGGTATTTGAAGAATTTTGTACTCTATCCATATTCCTCTGCAAGTGAGATATTTGTTTTTATGGTTTAGCATTTCTGGTAGAAATCACCCAGCCAACAGCAGTTTATGGGAAAAAAAATTTATTTTGGCTTATATGCTCGAGGGAGGAGCTCCACAATGGCAGGGAAAATGATGGCATGAGCAGAGGGTGGACATCACCCCCTGGCCAACATCAGGTGGACAACAGGGACAGGAGAGTGTGCCAAACACTGGCATGGATAAACTGGCTATAACACCCATAAGCCCGCCCCCAGCAATACACTGCCTCCAGGAGGTATTAATTTCCAATTACCATCAGCTGGGGAAATTAGCATCCAGAACACCTAAGTTTATGGGGGATACCTGAATCAAACCACCACAGCATTTTAGTACCTGGACTTATTTCTTTGACTATTACTTTTCGTTAACATAATTATGTAACTTGACATCATAATTTTGTTTGTATAATTTTCCCTTGCTAATATTTTGGAGTTTTAGTTTAAGACAATTGGAAAGTATTTTTAAAGGTAAAAAATGTTCATAATCCACAAATCTATGGTGAATACCAGTAAGCCCACTAAGGAGGGCCCTCAGTGGAATGGGAGTAGGGAGGAGGGAAATGATGGCATCAATACACAATGTATTCATACAAAAATTTTTCTTAATAAAAATAGTTAAAATCAGAAGGTAAGAAATGAAACTATCATTATTTGCAGACGACATGTTTGTATAATTGCATGAAACTACAGAATCTACCAGAAAACTATTATGTTTAATAAATACTTTCATTAAAAATGCAGGTAAAAAAACAACACACAAAAATTAGTAGCATTTATATATTCTAGCAATGAACTTTCCAGAAAATAAATTATGGAAAATGCCTCAAATCACAAGAGCTTCAAAACTATAATAAAGTTCCTAGGTTAATAAAGACCTTCATGAGGAAAAATTTAACACAGCAAAATAAAAATAAATAAAATGAGATGCCAGATGTCGGGGAGACAACTTATGATCCTGGAGTGGCAGAATCAGTGTTGTTAAAATGGCTAAACCACCAAAAGTCACCTACAGATTCCAAAAAATTCTGTTCCAAGTTGCAATGATATCCTTCTCAAAATTAGGAAACAATCTAACAATTCATAAAGAAACAGCAAAGACCAAGCACACATAGCCAAAGCAAACCTAAGTAAGAAAGACCACTGCTGGATTTTATATAGTAATTTCTGTGGTGGTTTGAACCACAAGTCCCCAGAAACTCACATGTTTGGAATGCTAGGTTTCCAGTTTATGGCCATTTGGGAAGTTGAGGCTCGCTGGTGGTGGGGGGAGAGGATTGTGGGCAGGCTTGCCTGTGTTATAGCCAGTTTCCCTTGACAGTATTTGGCACAGTTTCCTGCTGCTGTGGCAGAGGTAACGTCCAGCCTTTGCTCTCTCAGCTCTGCTCAGGCCACATTTTCTCTTGCCGTCTGAAGCTTTCCCTTGAGCCTGTAACAACAACAACAACAACAACAACAAATGTTGTCCTCCCATCCAATGTTTTTATTTATTTGACAGAAGGAGGGAGGGAGAGACAGAGAGAGAGAGAGAGAGAGAGAGAGAGAGAGAGAGAGAGAGAGAGAGAAAGAGAGAGAATGGTTGTGCCTGAGCCTCCAGACACTGCAAAGAAATTCCAGATGTGTGCGCCCCCTTGTGTATCTGGCTAACATGGGTCCTGGGGAATTAAACCTGGGTCCTTTAGCTTTGCAGGCAAACATCTTAGGAGCTAAGCCATCCCTCCAGTCCTCATATGATGTTTTTGTTCAGATTCTTTGTGCCAGCAACTAGAGGTCAACTGCAATAGTCCCTGATGAAAAATTATACTACAGAGCCATAGCAACAAAGACAGATTGATATTATCAGACACACACACACACAAAAGAAGAAACAACACATGGAGCTGTGGAAAACAATTGAGGGCCTAGAATTCAACCTAACTATCATGTTTATCACAAACATGCCCGGGCAAAAAAGGGAAACCAAAGCAGCCTATTCAGTAGATAGTGCTGGAAAATCTGGACATCTCACTAAAGAACAATGAATACAAGTCTATCTCTCAACTTTCACAAAGAACAATTAAAACTTGGGCTGGAGAGATGGATTAGTGGTTAAGCACTTGCTTGTGAAGCCTAAGGACCCTGGTTCGAGGCTCGATTCCCCAGGACCCACGTTAGCCAGATGCACAAGGGGGCACACACGTCTGGAGTTCATTTGCAGTGGCTGGAGGCCCTGGCTCGGGCATTCTCTCTCTCTGTGTCTCTCCCTCTGCCTCTTTCTCTCTCTGTCTGTCAGTCTCTTAATTAAATAAATATAAATAATAAACAAAAAAATTTTAAAAATGATCAAATACCTTTATGTAAAGCCAGAAGAATTGAAACCACTAGAGTCAAACATGTGCAACACATAGGAAGTCATTGGAATAGGCAACAGTTCTCAGAAGAGGACTCTGATAGAAAATGAAATATTCTTAAAAATCAAGAAATGGGATACATGAAATTAAAACATTTCTCCTCAGCAAAGGAGGTTATCAAGAGAGCCTATGAAATGGACAAGATCTTTGCCAGCTATTTCTCTGACAGGGACTTTGTATCTGGAATGCATAGAGTATTGTGAAATTAAACACATGAAACTTCCAATCAATAAATGAGTGATGAATAGACAATTCTCTAGAGAAAAAACAAAAAATGGCCAATAGGCATTAAAAAAAAAAAAAAAAAGCTCAACATCCTTAACCATCAGAGAAATGCACATTAAGACCACTTTCAGATTTCTTCTCCTTCTCAGAACAGGCACTTTTTCTAATTATTCTTTCCCTACACTATGACAGTGTCATGTTTGTCTAAATAGAAACCCCAATGTTCTGTTTCTTAAGTTGCTGTTATTCTCTTTTCCTTTTCTGTGTTCTGTATTCTATATTCAGTTTTCATTATGCTGTCTTGACATTGACAGACATTTTCTTTCATAGTATTCAGTATGCTGTCTGCTGCTATGTACCCACAGAGAGTTTCCACTATGAAAAATTTGTTTTCATGTCTAGTAATTCCATTAGGTTTCTTCTACTGTGATGTCTTCCCACATTATGTTCAATTTTCTCTCAAACAATGAGAATTTGAATATAGTTATAAAGGTTCTTTAACACCCTCACCTTTCTATTATATCCTTAATTTGTGATCTATTTTGACTATCCTATTGTTTTCTCCTGATTATCAGTCACAGTTTTCTAAGTGCCAGCATATTTTATTCTATTGGTTTGCGTGTGATGTGTGCATCTGCTGTCTCCATGTGCCCGTGGTCACGTGTGCATCACTGTCTATTCTCTGTTCACACAGTGTCTCACTGTGACAGGCACATTATTTTTATGGACTAGCCAACAATCTAGCCCACATCTTCCTACTTTGTTTGGCTCATTGGCATTGCCATTTTTATAATTAGGAGTGATTTTTCTTTATTTGACTATAAAGTGATCTGGCGTATTACAAATACAATCATTTGAATAATATTTTAAGGCTTATGAATTTCTGTTATTTGGTCTACAGTAGACTTGATGTTGTTTATTTATCTCAACTAATGATTCATGAGTTGTCTGGGCATTGGGGGGAGACAGGGTCTCACTCTAGCCTAGGCTGACCTGACACTCTTTAACCCAGGCTGACTTCAAAATCATAGCCCAGCTTATATCATAAGACTTTGATGAAACCAGTATAATAATCAATTATTAAATGTGCTCTCCTCATAGGCACAGGCAGCTAAAATGGTGCTCATCCTGTGTACGTTCCAAGGAAGATGACTTTCTAGACATTGCTCTTCCTTGCTGTACTTCTATGCGTGGTCTTGTGGTTTTCATGCTCTCCATAGTAAATAAAGCAGAGACAACAATTATCCCATTACAGAATTATGCAAATCTTTATCTGTGTCATTTTTTTAGTGTTCCCAAATTTCCAGACATGTTGTTGACATTTTTTTAAGGTCTAGAACATTTTCTACAATTTAGGAAAAAAACCTTTCTTTTGTGTCTTTCTTTCTTGAAATATGATTTGTAATTCCTTTTTAATTTTTTTATTTTTATTTATGAGAGAGAGAGAGAAAGAGAGAGAGAATGGGTGTGCCAGGGCCTCTAGACACTGCAAACGAACTCCGGACACATGCACACGAAATCCAGACCCAAGCATCACTTTGTTTATCTGGTTTTATGTGGGTACTGTGGAATCAAACTTGGGTCATTAGGCTTCAAAGAAAAGTGCCTTAAAAACTAAGCCATCTCACCAACTCTGAGTTGTAATTCCTAAGCAAGCATAATGGTTTCTTTCCTGAAGCATACAAGTTTTAAAATACCTATTTTATTAGGACAGAAAACATTGCCTAAGTTTAAGCTTCTTTTAGTCTTCTTGAGCCTTTAAAACTAAAATATCTTGATTTTTCATGAATTTTATGAAGATGTAGGGATTTTGAGAGTAAATCATATTTAGAAAACTTACAATCATCTATTAATTCCTTACCTTTAAATAAAACTATTTTTCATTGGTTGTCTCCTGTAAGTATAACTATATTTTGCTACGTTTCTTTTATTTATGGGATATTCTTATAATTGCAAAACTTCTACTGAAACACACCCGAATACTTACATACTTAGATAGATGGTAAGATGACTATTAAAAGTATCTATCCTATAAATGTCAATGTTTCATTCTCAATTTTTCAAAACATACTCATAGTTTGATGCTCTAATTTTAAATGTCAATTGTGAATATGGATAAAATGTGGACTTTCATTTTTCTTAAATTAATATAACCTACAATTAATAATGTAGGATCATGGTAATGAAAATAATTCTCTATATCATATTAATGTTGGGACAATTTCTGAGGTCAACAGTAAACAACCCAAGAAAATAATAGAATTTCTTTCTGTGTTCTTTCTAACTTCATAGATTTATAGTCTCTGAAGCAAACAAACAAAACAAAAACAAACAACCAAACAAAAAAACAAAAAATAACCTTCTACAGATGATCATTAATTCAACAAGGTAAAAGCCAAGGTATATTATTGATTGATAGTCATTAACTTAGAAGAAATAGACAATATTAATTTTTATTGAATACTATTTTAATAGAAGTGTCACATCAATGAAGACATACAAGAAAATAAGCATATTCTATAAAAACATTTGAAAGACAGTGTTCTAGAAATTTTTGTTATCTTGAACTTCAAGTATAATTTCTTGTAAAAGAAGTTGTAGGTAGTTCAGTGATCTTTAAAATATATCAATTTTTGTTACCATTTTTTCAAATGTTTATTTCATATAGATATAATATTTGTATGATATAGTATATTTATTTTTAAACTGATTTATTTTAACTAACTATAATTTGTGTGTGTGTGTGTGTGTGTGTGTGTGTGTATGTGTGTTTTGAGAGAGAATGGGAACATCAGGGTCTCCAGTCACTGCAAACAAATTCCAGATGCATGTTCCCCCTTGTGCATCTGGCTTATGTGGGTACTGGGCAATTGAACCTGCGTCATTTGGCTTAGCAGGCAAACACTTAACCAATAAGCCATCACACTAGTCCCTCTTTGCATATTTTGTATTTATGTATTTATTTATTTGAAAGAGAGAGAGGCAGAGAGAGAGAAAATGAGAGCACCATATCTTCTAGCACAAGCACCACCTTTTGTATCCAGTATTATGGGGGTCCTGGAGGAATTGAAACTGGGTCCTTTGGCTTTGCTTGTAAGTGTCTACACTACTAAGTCAACTCTCCAGCCTTTAATCATAATATCTGCCTTGCTAAGAGTTACATTATTTATACTTATATATATCTAGCCTAGAATACTTTGTAGAATATCCATACAAGAGTCTTTTTATAATCTAAAATTTAAGTACTGAAGAGATGGATCAGCTGTTAATGGTACTTCCTGGACAAGTCTGATCATATAGGTTGAATTCCCCAGTACCCACATAAAACCAGAATTACAAAGTTGTGTTTCTGGAATTCTTTTCACATGGCAAAAAGTTCTGATGCGATCTCTATTTTTCTCTCCCTCTTTCTCTCTCTAGCTCTCAAACATATATATATGTTTATATATGTAGATATATATATATACATACATATATATGTATATATATAGAGATATTTTTTTCCAAAAACACTTCTTTACCTAGAAATCACTGTTGCATATTATATAATGCAAATTATGTTTATAATTCAAGACCCAGGGTTAAATATGGTCAGTAAATTTTACTCATGAGATAATTATTTTTTCCTAAATACAACTGCTTTGTCACATTCTGATGACTATATACATAATGTATAAGAATTATTTAAATTTAAGGTTAAAAATTATTTAACAAATATTATTTAGCTTCCCAATATATCAGAGATGTACCTACAATCACAATCTCATCAAGAAATATTTTAGGGGGCTGAAGCATTGGTTTAATTGTTAAGGTGCATGCATACAGAGCCAAAGGACCCAGGATTGAATCCCAAAGACCCACACAAGCCATATGCACAAGGGAGTGCATGTATGTGGAGTTCATTTGCAGTGGTTGGACACCCTGTTGTACCAATTCTCTCCCTCTCTCTCTCTCTATCTGCCTACTTCTCTCCCTCTCTCTCTCAAATAAATAAATAAAATAATTTTTCAAAACATTTAAAGAAACATTTTAGGTACTAAATTAATATTTCCTTAGTAAATAAAGTTAAAGGAAATTAGGAAGAAAAAAGAAACATGGGATGGAATGCATAGTCAAATGTTATCCTTGATTTAAAAACTGTATAAGTATGTTGTTCCCAATAGTAGAGTTGAAATATTTCATGAGATATTTTCCACCAGAACCTTAAGTTGCAAATGATTAATTAAGAGCAAACAGGAAATAAAAAGGAATAAAAGTATTCAAGATATGGAAATAATTTATCAAATGTTGACAAAAATATTCTACATGAAGACCAAGAAGTAAGAAGAATAATGCACTGAATACCAGCATTTTATGAGGAACATTTTGTCGTTGTTTGTTTTTGAGGTAGGGTCTCATTCTGGTCCAGTGGTCCAGGCTGACCTGGAATTAACTATGTAGTCTCAGGGTGGCCTCGAACTCTCAGTAATCCTCCTACCTCTGCCTCCCAACTGCTGGGATTAAAGGTGTGCGCCACCACGCCCGGCTTAGGAACAAAAATTTTAGAAGCAGATTTGTTGGTGTACATAAATTGAGTAGTAAACTACTACTGCTAAATTTCATTGAATTGCTTATGCAGTGAAAGACAAAATAAATTAATGACATTAAGCAAACACATTATTACCTCTTTTGTTGGTATTAGTTGTGTACAGTGTACATACAGCCATGTTGGTACCACCGTGAGCCTCCTCCCTGTCTCTCACTTTCCTCAGGGACCCTCCTCTTTGGGAAATGTGGGTCGTGCATTGTGGGGGTGGCCATTAGTTATGGGAAAGAGGCAGTGTCTCTGTGCGTAATGACTTAACATGTGGCTCTTACAATCTTTCTGCCCCCTCTTCCACAAATTTCCCTGAGCCACATTAGGTTTGCTTTAAGTCTACTTCAGTGATTATGTCTTGAGAGCCTCTGTGTGTCTGGATATCTGGTTTATATTACCTCTTATTTAATATGATTTTGCAAAAAAATTATGAAAATAAATTGGTTTATATTTTAATGGATGGTTGAATGCTTACTGTTAGTTCATTGGTTCATTTTAATGGAATATTCTCTTTTATATAAATTTGGTTACTTATTTATATAAATTAGTGCTCGCAAGAAGAAAAGCAGTCATAGAAATAACCTGTCTTTATTCTTTAGGTAAATATTTAATAGTGTATTTAAATTATTAGTTATGGAGCTGGAGAGATAGCTGAGCAGTTAAGGCATTTGTCGGCAATGCCAAAGGACCCAGGTTCAATTTTCCAGTACCCCCATAAGCCAGATGCACAGGGTGGTGCATGTGTCTAGAGTTTTTGTGGCAGTGGTTAGAGGCCCTGGCATGCCCATTTTCTCACTTTCTCTACTGGTTTCTCTCTCTCTTTCTCTCAAATAAATAAATAAAAATATTTAAAAGATAAAAAGTATTAGTAAGATTGTGTGAATGAGAAGTTTTATATAATTATTGAGTTTTCCTTTAATAAAAAGAATAGAAAATAAGGCCATCAAAAACTCACTGAGAACATTGATCATTATGTGCATATCATCAGATTGGTACTCTTATACATTTGTACAAGTTATTGATTATTTGACTTTTTACTTCTATGATGCTTTGCAAGAATTGCACAATCCAATCACTTACTTGAATTTACTTACTGATTATTTTGACCTACATTTATCTCCTTCTTTCCTTATCTTTATCTATTTACTATCTATCAATATCTGTGTGTAATAACTTACTATTACTCTAACATTATTTTTATTGCTTTATATTTTATTACAATATATTCTTTATTACTACAGACTTCCCAGGCCAGGATCTCATCTACAATTACATACCTAATGTTTATATCTAATAAGTATAAATCTTACTTTCATTTGTGGGAAGTTTGATCTTTATATATACTTCTCTTACACAAACTTATCTATAGGCAAGTCTCACTGACAAATGTAAAACATATTTCAGATATGATCTGTTAAATATGGGATATTATTGTGGATTCTGCTGTATAGTATATGCATATTACATTTACATCTAAGATAACTTTAAGTGGAATTCGTTTTTACCCCTTACCTTTTGCTTACTTACAATATACGCATTATATTACCAGTGAAATCTGGTTTATATTAGAGCCTGATTCAAATATTCAGCTTTTATTTTATACTTAAAGCTTTAAAAACTCTTAAAAATGTATTCTACTCAAATATCCTATAATCTGCCCTAAATTTACACTGTTTGAAATTATTAATGCTAATTATGCCTCCTGAGAATTTCTGTAAAAATACAAGACTGAATGAGTTGTTGTCATTAAGATAATAAGGGTTCATTCATTCTGAGGCATTTTTGTTCAAACTGAAAAAAAAAAAATTTTATGTCTTTGTGACAAGTGTGGAAGAATGATGGAATAGGAGCTGAATGTTGTTTGTTTCTCTGTTGAAAACTAATTATTAACTTTCTTACTGGAGAAATGCTTCCACAGTTTGAAGTGTGCCTCCCAACACAGTCTGAGGGCCTGCAGTGGCCTGATACCAACTGCATTCTAACCTCCAGATCCCATGTGTCTTAGATGCTTGCTGTTGGGATGAACTTCCAAACCAGACATAGTTTATTGGAGGAAGGGATGCATTTGAAGCTTATAGATCCAGGGAAAGTTCCATAATGGTGGAAGAAGTGGTCCCTTTTCACAGATCCATGCAGAGAGGAAAACCTCCACCAGCACCATAAGCGAGTACGTTCTGGAAACCCCAGGCAGAGCACAAGCACCCTGCATACCTCTAGCTGGAATTCAGATCCACCACCCCTGCAGTAGCACCCCAGGACCCACCCACAGTGACAACTCCTCCACTCGGGTGGCTACAAATCCAACTTACAAGCTTGAATAAAATTCCCAAATCTATTTTTGTGGGCATCTATTCAAACTACCACACCATGTGAACAGCTGGATGTGGCCTGACACCTTTATCCCTAGTCACACCACAGACATGAGTTGTCACTAGAGCCCCACAAACTGCAGCTCAAAATAGAGGAACGGGTAAAGCAATGGGGAGAGACATCCCAAATTCTGCTCCAGCCTCCATAGGCCAGCACCCTCACTGCACATAAGTGCATGGGGTACCGCAAGGGCATCTATGCCTACACCAACAAACACAATCAGACAGACAGCCATACCATACCATGCAGACACAAGTGAAAAAAAAAATTTATATATGTTAGTGGCCTTCCTTTTAAATGTAGGTTCATAATAGGAAAATCACTTGAGTCATGTATGAGTGCTGTCATTCAATGATAACTTCAGTCCACAGCTATCCACTGAGCAATAATGAAGCCCATCCTAAGGTCTTCCAAGAAGAAGGCAAATATATATATAACCACCGGACTAGAGGAATAGGCTAAGAGTAGATTGCTTACCTGGCATACAAAAGACCCTTTTGCTCCAGGATTGAGGAATAATAACTCCATCTGTAATGTCTTATGATTTAATCAAGTGTCATAACTATTTTGATGCACTATTACAAGGAATTACTGTTTACACTGAAAGCTGAAAGAAGCCCAGTGGCTTACTGTTCATAGAGAATGAGAAGGGAGGACATCCCTGTGAAGGGGCAGAGCCAGCACAGGCAGCCCAAAGATTTCCTTCAAAAGTTACAGAAGCTATTCATCAAGTGTTATGTCTAAATCACTTTTTTTTTTTCGTTCTAGCAAAATAATTAATACTGAGTTATTTGGATTAAGGAAATATCAAAATCACATATATGATTTCAAATAATTAGCATGGTTCTAGTAATGTAACAGTCTTTAAAAAAATAAAACAACAAAAAATGGTGTAGTAAAAAAACTTATAAATAGTGTAAAAATTTCACTTCAGAAAAAGGAGATTTAAAAATGCCAGAGTATTGAATGAAATTTTCTAGTATACAAACTTTCCAAAATCTATTCAGCAACATATTGTTCAATATTTATTCTACCAAAGTGAAAGTACCATGGTGATTTTATTGTTTTGTTTTCAAAGGCTCACAATTTGCAAGATTAGGCAGAAAAAGCTAGCATATTTTAAATGTAGCTTATTCAGATTTCCTCTTAAATAGTTTGAGATAGTTCCTAATGAGTAATTATGCTAACATTGGAATGTAGATATTTTAAAAACCCTAATGAAAATCAAGCCCATATTCAATTGAGCATTACATCTCAGTTAATATGGTGCCTTTTTTTCTAGGAACACTCTAGTCTGAAACTTATGCTAATCTTTCTCACTGAACTAAAGTGATAAATCATCCTTGAGACTTTCAGGGAAAACTATACATGATATCGAGAATTGCTCCAGTGTTTGTAAAAATATTATCTCTTGCATGCACTCTAGAAACTCTTCCCAAAATAATCAAGCCCCATTATCAGCTCTCCCTTCTGTTTCTTCACACCTTTATAGCATTTTATAGGATCAGCTTTAAGACCAGAACCTATAAAATACCCTTTACAGGTTGTACTTAGCTGCTTTATAATGCTGTAAATCAGGCTCTTAAAGAGTCTTACCACTGCATGGGCTGGAGAGATGGCTTAGCGGTTAAGCCCTTGCCTGGGAAGCCTAAGGACCCCAGTTTGAGGCGCGATTCCCCAGGACCCACGTTAGCCAAATGCACAAGGAGGTGCATGCGTCTGGAGTTCATTTGCAGTGGCAGGAGGCCCTGGCGTGCCCATTCTCTCTCTCTCTCTCCCTCTCTGCCTCTTTCTCTGTCTGTTGCTGTCAAATAAATAAATAAAAATAAAAATAAATTTTAAAAAAGAGTCTTACCACTGCAAAGTTAGTATTAAGAATAAGCAGAATGAATCATTTTAGGAGTTTTGATTATAAGAAGGAAAAAATGATGCTCAATCATAAAGGTACATTTATTTGAAACTGTTACAGCTCATCAGGTTAAAAACAACATAAGTTCAGAGGTCAATAAGCAGCTTTCATTTATTAAGCACCATCCAATAAACACGGTACTTGCAAAGAGAACAAACACAGAAGAAAGAAACCACCCACAGAAGGAACTGATAGAATCTGATGACTGCCCACTGTGTGAGATCCTCTGATGCATGACTTGCCAGTGTGGGCAGAGTACAGAGAATGCTACCGCATATGTACATGGATCTCCACTTTAGAGTTTGGCCTTACTGAGATTGTAGACCTTCATGGGACAAAAGACAAGGCACAGTGCCTGAGGCAAA